>NW_024518540.1:415999-595741 GCF_017590135.1 Pyrgilauda ruficollis
GGGATCGGCGGGGCCGGCGCTGCTGGCCTGGCGGAGCCCGGCCGGGGAGCTGGGGCTGCGGGCCGGGCCGCCCCCGCCGCCCCCCAGCGCTACCAAGGCGCTTTTCTTCCTCCGGCCGCCCGCAGCCGGCCCCGGCCCCGCAGAGCTGCTGTGCGGGGACCTGCCCGCTGAGCCCCTGCCGCACTTCGCCGCGCTGGTGGAGGAGGTAAGGGGGGGGAAAGGCGGGGCTGGGGTCTGTAGAGCCCGATGGAACATCCTAAATCGTGAGCCCTGTGGGATCTGGGTGTGTGGCGGGGTCCGTGGGGATGGCCCACGTTATACAGTCACAGGATGGATTCCTGAGAGTGAGAAGCTGTGTTGTCCCATCCTTGGAAGTGTTCAAGGCCAGGGTGGACGGGGCTTGGAGCAAGCAACCTGGGATTAGTAGAAGGTGTCCCTGCCCATGGCAGAGGGAGAACTTTAAGGTCCCTCCCAACCCAACCCATTCTGTGGTTGTAGAATAATTAGTGCTGCCAGTTGGTGCTAACACATCTCAGACACGTCTGGTCCAAGTCTCTGCTCCATCCAGGCCACCCAGAACCAGTCACCCAGCACCACGTCCAGTATCCCTACAGGTGGAGACTCCTGTGCCAGCCCTCAGTCACCCTCAGGAAAGGGTTTTTCCTGATGTTCAGGAGAGCCTCCTGTATTTGAGTGCCCCATTACCTCAGGTGGGCTGATGTTTTCCCAAAGGGATCTTCAAGAGGTTCCATCAGGGGCCCAGCTGTCATTTTAACAATCCAAAAGAATACAAACGGTTGATGTGAATGGTTATGGCATTACTCTCATTAGCAGTCTGATTAATGGAGACAAAGCCTGCTAGCATTGCAGCTGGAGATGCTGAAGGTGAGCTCTGTGTGCCCTGGGGTTGTTCCCCTTCCCATGGCTCCCTGGACATGGTGTTTGTTCCTGCTGGTCCTCTTTGGTCGTGGTAAAGAACTTTCAGCACCCTGGAGTGGCACCCTGGTTGTTCCTTTTCGATTCTGTGTCTGTTTGTAGCTGATTTTGTATCTTTATCCTGCCCCAAGTCTGGCCACACAAAGGCTGCTCATCACCAGGGGCAACCTGGCTCTGATCCCAGGGGAAGGTGGCAGACACTGCTGCTATCCCAGCACAAGCCCAGCCCAGGCAAGCCCAGCCCAGAGCCCCCAGTGCTGGAACTGCACTGGTAAAAAAGGAACCATATTTAGTGGGCTGCAGCTTTGGGAAATATCCTAAAATGTGGCTCTGCTGTAGATGCCAGGAGGTACCAGAGGACCTTCCCTGGCTTATGGGGGTGGCTGTGCAGGGACAGCCCCTGGGCTCAGCCCAGCCCTGCTGGCCTTCATCATCACCTGCTGCTTGGGACAGTGGTGAATGAGGGTCTCCAGGCTTGCCCAGCACCTCAGAGCCTGGTGGCCAGTCCATCCTTTGTGCTTTTTGTCATAGAATCATCAAATCACAGCATGTTTTGTGTTGGAAGGGACCTTAAAGCCCAGCCAGTGCCACCCCTGCCAGGGCAGGGACACTTTCCACTGTCCCAGGATGCTCCAAGCCTTGTCCAGCCTGGCCTCAGACACTTCCAGCCACAGCTTCTCTGTGCCATGGCCTCCCCACCCTCACAGGGAACAATTTCTTCCTAAATCAAATCTAAATCTGCCTTCCTTCAGCTCTTCTCCACTGCTCTTCCATGGCTCCTGCTGTAGGTGATCGTGCCCATCCTGACCAACCGGAGGAACCATCAGGGCTGGCCACGAGTGGTGTCACAAGACATCATCCATCATGTCCACAGCCTGAAAAACACTGTCTTCAAGGTTGTTGGCCAGGTGAAGGGCAAAACCTTGCTGCCTCTTCCAGCTGGCTCAGAGGGAATCGAGAACATTGATCCTAAAAATGAGAAGTTGTGAGTACCAGCCCTTGCTCTCCACTGGGTTTTCCTCTCATGCTGCATGTGCTGAATCTTTTGGGGATCCTCCCTGTCAGACATGGGGACTCTTCTTGCTCCCTGTCCTCTGCAGCTCATCAGACTGCCAAGGAGGGCTGTTTTGCTCTGTCTAGCTCATGGGCTCTGTCTTTGGGGACTGTACAACGATACAAGCAGGAAAAGCTCAGGAGGTGGAAGGGGATGTGGGCATGCAGAGAAGCAATGGACTGCTGGGATCACTGAGGGAAAACTCCAAACATACTATTCTATACTAGAATACTATAAAGAAAAACCTGTGACTGTCTGGAGACAGCCAGGACACAGCTCTGAGCCAACTGGCCAAGGAAACAAAACAATCCTCAGCAGAATCCAACTGACAAATCACTTCAGGTAAACAATCCCCCAACACATTCCACACGTGCAAAAACAACAGGAGCAGCGAGCAGAGATAAGAATTGCTTTTCTCTTCTTCTCTCTGTGCTTCTCTAAGAAAAAACCCTGAGAGAGAAAATGATGATTCACATTCAGAGAACGTGAAAGCCACAAGTGTTTCCATCACTGGTCACTAGGAGCCAGCCCCTGAGCAGAGCTGCTGGGCACTCTCCATGCTGTCAGCTGGCTGCTGCTGGTGCCAGGGGGGGGTCAGATGAGCCTGGGAGTGGAATTTCACCTGCCCTTTGTGCTGTGCTGGCCCAGGCCGAGTGGAGACAGAGCCCTGCCCGTGCAGAGCTGTCAGCAGTGGCTGCACAAACAACACCTGGTTCTTTCTGGCACTGCTCTCATCTGAGCCTGGCACCAGCTCTGTCCTCTAGGGCTGGTCCCATTTCCTGCCAGCTTAGTTCAGACTGAAACATGGGTTCTTAAGCTCTAAAACTAAATATTTCATAAAGTGAGACCCTGCCTGGTCTGTTTGCACTGCAGCCTGTGCAGAAAAGCCTCCCAGTGGCTGCAGGACTTCACCACTTCCCTCCAGCCACAGCCTTGTTCTTCTCACATCCTCTGTGCTTTCCTGTGCTGGGGCTCTTTGCTCATGCAGGTGCATCTGCTGCTTTCCAGAGCTGTGGGGGCTTCAGGAAAACTGGTTGGAAAACGTCTTGAGTGTCCTCCAAAAAAAGCCCCAAATCTAAAACAAACACGACCCCCTCCCCCCAAACATTTTTTATTCTTCAAAGGATTTTTTTTCCCCCACATAAAAATGAGTTCAGGACTCTCACTCTTTGGGGATCTCAGTTCAAAACCCTGCTCTAGCTCTAACCTGCCTGTTCTAGAGAGTCTGTGCCCTTGTGTAACTGCAGAAAATCCTGAGCCAGGGCTTTGGGGCACAGCTGGTGCTGCCCCAGCTGGGCTGGTGACGTGTCCTGTGCTGCAGGTGTGCTGACCTGGAGGGCATCCACAGCCAGCTGACGTCCAGGAGGGTCAGCAACCTGCTGGAGCTGCTGGAGAGAGTGCAGAGCATCTACGTGCCAGCCTTCCAGAGCATGCTCACGGACGTGGAGGCAGGTGAGAACCTGGGACAGCTCTGCTGAATTCTGTCCTCTCTCACAGCCTGGGGTCCCAGGGGCATGGTGCTGCCAGAGCCAGAACCAGGCTCAGCTGAGCTCAGGCCCAGCCTGCTGATCCTGCAGCCCATGCAGAGCTGTGCTTTTGGTGCTGCCAGGCACTGCTGGGTTGTTGTGGCCTCTGCCCACAGCCCTGTCACACTCCCTGTCCCCCACCAAATTTTTTTTCTTTTTTTTTTTTTTTTTTACAGCTTCAAAGATTTAAAATGAGGAAGTTCAGTCAGTACTTGGTACATGAGTAGGATATATTGAATTGAAAACCTCCCTTCAATTTTGAAAAATCAGGAGACCCATTTGCACAATTTCAACGTGGTCTATTTTGAAATTATTACACTGAAAATAGGGCTGTGTCACCAAAATATAGAAAGTGGCAGTTTTACTCAGACTAGGATGTTTACTGCTACTGTCTCAGATGTTAAATGCAGCAAGAGATTTTAAGCTCCAAAAGATTAATTGTTCTAAAACTTGATCTGAGCCATCTCAAAACAGCTGTTTAGATTCCAGTGTGTATGTCTAGATGCCAGTTAAAAAGATGCTGGGATTCAATATTTAGTCACCCAGGAAGAAGTAATTTCCACTCTTATCCCACACCCTTGGTGGAATTGAGTCGAGTCAGGTTGTGTGCTGTGCTGGTTGTGCTGTAGGTGAGCAGGGATGGAGGTGATTGCTCTGCAGCACACACAGGTCAGTGCTCTGTGCCAGCTCCCAGCTCGTGACCTCCCTGCCCCTCAGCAGGAATTTCTGCCCCCCTTTTCATCACCTCCCTGCCCCTCAGCAGGAATTTCTGCCCCGCTTTTCGTCACCTCCCTGCCCCTCAGCAGGAATTTCTGCAGCTCGTGCCAGCTCCCTGCTCCTCAGCAGGAATTTCTGCCCCCCTTTTTGCCAGCTCCTCGCTCCTCACCAGCACTGTCTGCTCCCCTTTTTTTCCAGCATCCAGCTCATGACCTCCCTGCTCCTCAGTGGGACTTTCTGCAGCTCGTGACCCCCGTGCTCCTCAGTGAGAATTTCTGCCCTGCTTTGTGCCAGCTCCCTGCTCCTCCCCAGCACTGTCTGCCCCGCTTTGTGCCAGCTCCCAGCTTGTGACCTCCCTGCTCTTCAGCAGAAATTTCTGCCCCCCTTTTCATCACCTCCCTGCTCCTCAGCAGGACTGTCTGCAGCTCGTGACCCCCGTGTTCCTCAGCAGCAATTTCTGCCCCCCTTCTGTGCCAGCTCCTTGCTCCTCACCAGCACTGTCTGCTCCCCTTTTTTCCAGCATCCAGCTCATCACCTCCTTGCTCATCACCAGGACTTTCTGCAGCTTGTGACCTCCCTGCCCCTCAGCAGGAATTTCTGCCCCCCTTTTTATCACCTCCCTGCTCCTCACCAGCACTGTCTGCAGCTCATGACCTCCCTGTTCCCCAGCAGAACCTTCTGCTCCCCTCTGTGCCACCTCCCTGCTCCTCAGCAGAACCTTCTGCTCCCCTCTGTGCCACCTCCCTGCCCAGCAGAACCTTCTGCTCCCCTCTGTGCCACCTCCCTGCTCCTCAGCAGAACCTTCTGCTCCCCTCTGTGCCACCTCCCTGCTCCTCAGCAGAACCTTCTGCTCCCCTCCGTGCCAGCTCCCAGCTCGTGACCCCCACCCCAGCCCGTGCCTCTCACCCCTCTGCCCTTCTTCCCACAGCTCTGAGCGAGGCCCAGGACATCGACCTGCACCTGGCAGCCCTCCAGCAGCCCCTGGAGCAGGTGGAGGCCGCTGAGTTCAGCAAGGTGAAGCCTCTCCTGGCGCCTCTGCTGCACGCCGTGTGCTGGCTCTGGGTCAGCTGCCAGCACTACAGCGTGCCCCTGCGCCTCGTGGTGCTGCTCCAGGAGATCTGCAACCTCCTCATCCAGCAGGTGTGTGCCTGTGCTTGCACAGGAAGGCTTTTAGGGAAGCCTTTTCCCTTCCTTCCAAAGGGATTCCGATTGAGAGGAAGGGTCACAGCTGCTCGGTGCCAGAAGTCGCCGTTTGCTGTGGCAGCAAAGGGACATCTCTGGTGTGGTTTGGCTCCTCCAGGCCATGGTGTACCTGTCCCCAGAAGACCTGCTGAAAGGAGAGGTGGAAGAGAGCCTGGGCAAGGTGCAAACAGTGTTTGACATCCTGACTGCCTTCAAAGGGGCGCTGGAGGAGAGAAGGACAAACCTGCAGGTGTATTATGAGCCAGGCCAGCAAGTGAGGAGCTGGGACTTCCACTCCAGGCTGGTGTTTGCAAGGCTGGACAGCTTCCTGCAGAGGCTGCAGATGGTGAAGGTGAGGCTGTGAGGCATTGCAGCCTTGATCTGCCTTGCTGGCACCTTCCCTGATGCCAGGGGGTCACTCTGTGCTCTGTGGTCCCCCTGACATCAAGGCCAGGGCTTGTTTGCCCAGGTGCTGCTCAGTGCCTGTGTCAGATTTGCTGCTGTGTCCTTCTGCTCAGCCTGGTAGGTGTGGCAGTGCTCCCAGGGGTCCTCTGGGATTTGTGCTCTTGCTGGGACAAGGGGATGGGGGTCATGGGGCTGTGGTTGGCACAGCTGGGAATAAACCAGGACAAGCTCCTGGGGCATTCAGGGACACCTGGATGCCCCAGCTGGGCATCTCCTGGCTTGGACAGGGGGTCTGGGGAGGAGCAGAGACACATTCCACATCCCTGTGCACCTGCTACACAGACCTGTGCTCACCTGGGAGCTCTCCTGTGGGTGACAGCTCCCTGCAGCTGCTGGTCACACCTCTCTGAGGTGAATCTCTGTTTTTGGGTGGGCTGCTCCCAGCTGGGGGGTCAGGTGGGCACTGCACAGGCTGCTTGTGCCTATGCAAGGCAAGGGCTGGGTTGCTTTTCTCCTTTTCTCATTCTCTGAACTGCAACAGAAAGTTTTACTGGTTTAACCAGTAAACTGGTTAAATCACATTGTAAACAGTAAAAGGCAGGCCATGGTCACTCAGGGCAGTGGCTGCAAACAGAGAGCATTTTCCAGGGGAAAAAGAAGACATTTGCCCAGGGTCTGGGCATCAGATGAAAGCTGGCATTTGGGGCTCTGAGGACTGGCATTGGCCTAGTTTCTGGCAGCTTTAGTTTTGGAGAAATCCAGCAAAATTTGCAAATTTCTAGCTTTAAGGTCCCTTCCAACCATACAGTGTAACTCTGCTCCTTCCTTAAGGAGCTGTGTTGAAAACCACAATGGATGGCATCTGTTTTAAAATCACTCACAATCGTAGAATCACAGAGTGGTTTGGGTTGGAAGTGACCTCAAAGATCATCCTGAGCACCCTCAGGGTGGCCCAGGAGCAAACATGGCTCTGTGCTGTGGTAATTGTCATCTGCTCGTGGCTGAAGCTGTGTGTGCCTCCTCTGGCTCTGCAGGGCGTCCTGAGCACAGCCCTGGACCTGGCCCAGCTGGAGAAGATTGAATTTGGGGGGATGAAAGGGAAGGCCCTGGGCCAGCAGGTGCTGGACATGCACGAGGAGTTCCAGGAGGGCTTCCAGGTGTTCTCAGAGCGAGCCTACGACTGCCTGGACCTGGCCAACCTGGTAGGTGGGAGCAGCCTGAGGGATGCCAGCAGCACGTCCTCCTTCCCAGGGAGCAGCTCCCTCTGCAGCAGAGCCCTGCTGCCTCCTGCCAGCTCCTTCCTCCCTCCCTCTGTCGTGCTCTGATCTGTCCCTGTAGGGGACAGGGAGCTGCTGGCCTTTTCGGCAGACACTTGGCAGTTCTTGCAGCTGCACATCTCAGAGTCACACAGTGAACCAGGCTGGAGCAGACCTTTGAGATCATCAAGTCCAAGCTGTGCCCCAGCACCTCCTCATCTACCAAACCATGCCACTGAGTGCCATACCCTGGCACAGCTGAAGTCTAGCACACCTTGCTGGTTCAGTGAGTTTGAGCTTCTGTGGGTTTTTGGGGTGGTGGCGCGATCTTCAGGCCAGCTTCAGGGTCAGAGAGTGTGGAGATAGCTCCTGCCTTGCCTCCAGCTGATGTTAGTGCTTGCTGGACTCTGGGTCCATCCTGGGGAGCCTTGGACTCAGCCGTGGGATGGGACAGAAGTGCCCTTGACTCTGTGGAGGAATGTTTGAACTCCTGGTGAATAAGAAGAGGCAACACCTCTGTGCAGGGAGGTGACAGGCACCTCCCCAGTGCCTTCTCACAGCTCAGGACTTGCTGCTGCCCTTCCCACAGGAGTTTGAGCAGGACGCCCTGGACTTCCAGCAGAAGGTGGAGGACATTGACCGGCGGCTGGGCACCGTGTTCAGCCAGGCCTTCAGTGATGCCCCGGGCCTGGAGCACATCTTCAAGGTCCGTCTGTGCCTGCCTTCCCTCCCTGTGAGCTCCGCAGAGAGGCCAGGCAGGGCTGGAGCTGCAGGCTGTGCCCGTGGGGTGGACAAGGGGACAGTGGCATTGGGGGGGGATGCTCAGAGCTCGGGTCCACCACGAGCCCTGGAGCTGGGAGTGCCCCTGCTCCTCACCTCAGACACAAACACAAAAACAAAGTGGCCTTTGCTCCATTTGGGGACAGATAAATGATTCAAATCAGGCTTGTGGATGGCAGGAGTTGCACTGGTGTCCCTGGGAGAAAGGCTGCTCTGAGTTCCAAGGCCAGCTTGGACAGGGCTTGGAGCACCCTGCTCTACTGGAGGTGTCCCTGCCCTTGGGTGTGGAACGAGCTGGGCTTTAAGGTCCCTTCCAACCCAAAGCATTCTGGGATTCTCTGGTTTCCTGGTGAAAACTGCTGTTAAAACCAGGTGATCGTTGTTAATATCAATTTGTTAATACATGGATGAATTTCAGCTCTGAAAATGGAGGTTTTCTAGAAAAGAGGGGGCTTTGTTTACCAGTGAATCTATTCTGCAGAGAAAGTAAATTGTATTTTCTGAAAACAAATCAGAATAATTGTAAAAATTGCTATAGAAAATAGTAAGTGATAGCATTTATCTTTGAGTTGTTTGGGTTTTTTTTTTTTTTTAAATAGCAGATTTGAAGAATGACTGTTGAAATATGGTTGACCCACAGAGAAGGTCTGAGCATTTCTGTAACAAAAACATGCTTTGTGATATGGTTTAGGGGTGGGATCAGTCAAAGGTGACCTTGGAGTCCTTTTCAAACCTAAATGACTCCATGAAAGGCAGGAACTACTTGGGAAAGCAGGGGGAAAACCTTCCCTTTGACACACGTCCACCAGTGCAGACCTCTGAGCTACTGAGGAGCTGCATCAGTGAGGAAAATCCCAGCGGGACTTTGCGCAGGAATGTGACTTTTCCCGTTCTTTCCCTGCTCCTTCCCCTGCACAGCTGCTGGCCATGTTCCAGAACCTTCTGCAGCGCCCTGTGATGGCTGCAGCTGCTGCTGACAAAGTCCCCGTCCTGCTCAGCGTGTTCAGCACTGTCCTGGACCAGGCCAGGCTCACCTACACCAGGCACACCCAGGCAGGGCTGCAGCTCGGTGGGTGCCACGCCAGGAGGAAAACGGATTTTACAGGAAATTGTATTTAGGCTAATTTAGGGGGGGAAAACAATTTTATTTTTCTAAGGACACCAGAACTTCCCAAATTGCAAAGGTTTGCAGCTTTCCTGGTGGGAAGTGCCTGGGAATGCCCTGTCATTATCCTTGTTTTGTCAATGTCCTTGTTTTAAATGGGTGAGGTGTGGGTAATGCTGGAAAGGCAAGGCGGAGGTGGGAATCTGGGGGTTGATCAGCCTTTCCCAGGTTTATTGTTCCCTGGGAATGCTGGCACAGAAGGGAGTAGGTAAATTCCTATCAGGAAGCCTCAGGAAGTCTGTTCTGGAATCAGAGGAGCTCCAGGAGGGGCAGCACTGCTGGAACCAGTGCAGGTTAAGAAGGGGAATGGGGAGATTGGCGGAGGGTGAGTCCAGCATTGGCTGTGGCTTTGGGCACTTCTGTTCTGTGGCTCTGAGATGGGATGGTCACAGCCAGCTCCCAGCCAGAAATCCCCTCCTCAGTGCCTGTGGGAAGCAGAGAATTCACCCCAGCCTGGTTCCAGGACTTCTCCTGCGATGCCTTATTCCAAATCCCCAGCGGGGTTTGTAGGTCGCAGACCTCCGCGCAGTGACAGAGGTTGGATTTCAGGGAGGAAGCCTGGAGCCCAGGGCAGTTCTGTGGGGCTGTGGGGTTGCAGGGCTGATGAGATGCTGTTCCCCTGTGCCCTGCAGGCTTTCCCCCCCTGCACAAGAACGTCCCTCCCGTGGCTGGAGCGCTGGGCTGGGCGCGGGAGCTGCGGGCGCGGATCCAGGGGCCCTTGGAGCACCTCAGGCACATCCCAGGGCTGTGAGTGTCTGCTCCAGATGAGCTGCCACCATCTGGGAATCTCTCTCTGGGTGTTCTCTCTGTGTTGAATGCTATCCAGTGGCTGTAGCTGAAGCAGTGAGGAGGTGAGAAGTGAAGAGGTGCCCTGGAGGCGTTCACTTCCCCACCATTTTGGTTTTTTGAAGGAGCTTTTTAATTGGATTGGTTATTAAGTGATTGAGAGGCACAGTGGGACAGTAGATAGGCTCCTCAGCTTTTAACAGAGCCCTAGGTTGTAATTAAAATAGGTATTGCAAACCTTTCCCACTAATTCCTCTAGGAGCTCGTTGGGAGCAGCTCAGCTCTTGGGTGTTGGCAGAAGATAACTTTCTGAGCATTAAACAAAAAACATTCACCCAGATTGTGATCAAGAGAACAAACCAGGGCTGGAATTCTCATGGTCCCTGCATTTAGCACTGATTTTACCCCTCTGTTTAGAGCAGTTAAAAACAAGTCCTTCAGCAGGGTGGTGTGAGGCTCTTTCCCATGTACAACTTGAGAGGAAGAAAGGATTGAAAAGGAAAAATGAATATATGTGTGTATATACATATATATGATCTATATAGTATATGTTATTGCATGCATTTTGTATTTATTTTCTATACATTATATAAACAGTCATTCACACAGCTGTGACCTGCACAGTGGAGCACAAATGTCACAGGAAACTGCCAAGGGTGAAATGTTTAAAAGTGATGTTTGGTAACTGATTTTTCCAGCAGCCCTGAGTCCTTCTCCTGTCCCAGCTGCTGCTCCCCATTTTATCTGAGAGACAGCCCAGGGGGCTGGGCAGCCTTTGTGCAGGGAGAGGATTTGGGGTGAAACCCAGGCAGACTGTGCCTGCAGGCTGTGGGGGACCTTGGGGAGGGGGAAATGCAGATGCCAGCCCCCAGGGCTGGAGGTGACCCTGTCTGTTGTGCTGCCAGGAGCTTGGACTCTGCCCGTGGAAGAAGGGTGGTGCAGAAATATGAAGAGATGATCCAGCTGCTGGACAGGTACAGGGGGCTCAGGCAGGGAAAGCTTCCCCTCCCCTGAGGCACCTTCCAGAACATTTGGCAGCCCAGGGCTTGGGAATGTCCAAACCCAAGGGAATTTCCTGCTGGGAGAGGAGGAGGGGGCCTGGCACTGGGAACCACAGGTTTGCTGGGATGGCTTCAAGTGGGAATCCTGCAGGGGCGGGGGGGAAGAGGGGCTCTGCAGCCAGCAGGAACTTCAGAACAAGCTGCTGTGGGGTGGAGGAGCTGCTCTGGTGGAAAGCCTGGGCTGGGAGAAGTCTCTGTTCTCTCACTGGCTGTGTTTGCAGTGGCTGTAACGTGGATGTTCCACAGTTTGAGCTGGGGGTAACTGTCCAGGCCTTGGCATCTCAGTGTTTGAAGTTTCACCTGATTGCTCTGGGCTGTCCCTTGGGAGGAACCCTTCCCCAGGGAGGGGATCCCTGCAGGACCCTGCTCCCCACCCACACTGGAGGGAGCTGAGATGAGCCAGAGCCCACCCCGGGCTGCTGGGTGCTGCAGGGTGGTGGGGGGAGCCCTGTTCCCATCAGCAGAACAAGGCTGGGGGGTTCAGCAGAGCCCTTCAGAGAGGAGCAGCCCCACAGGTGGTGAGGGGTGACCACCTCGAGGTGCTCTCTCCTGGCTGCTCAGGTGGCAACGTGATTCAGAGCAGACTTTGTCACTGGGGAGGGAGGGACTGCCCATGAGTTGTGAGATGCCAGCCCTATTCTGCCCTCTGTGCCCCATCCTGGGGTGCCATGGCCTCACTCAGACAGGTGAGCTCAGCTTCAGCCACCCCACATCCCTGGGGCTTCAGGCATCTGCCCTGCTTAGACCTTTGGAGACCCCCAGCTGCTGGTATGTCACACTAGGCTAAGTGCTTTGGAAAGTCCATCTCCAAACCTGAATTCTCTGCTAAAACTGGTACTTGAGAGAGCTTTGCCCTCCTGACTTGATGCTGCCACTGTTTTTAGGGTGCTTCTCTTGGAAGCCCTGTTGTTGAGGTGGCATGGATGGGTTTTGAAGATTCCTTCACCTTCTTCAGTCCTCAGAGTGGAGTTGGCTTCCACTCAGTTTCAGCTGCACCCTCTGGTCTGGTAGCTGTGTGGTGCATGTTTCTCTCTTCTGGCAGGTATCAGGAAAAGCTGTATTTAGACTGGTCCCAGACAGTCTCAGAAAAATCCCAGTACAACCTGACCCAGCCTCTCATCCGGAGAGATCCCCAGACCAAACTGATCACGGTCAATTTTGATCCCCAGGTAAGAGCTGCTGCCCCTGGGCTCTCCTGCCCCCCAGAGCATGTCCCCAAGCTGTGGGGGACACCCGGTGGGGTTCTCTGTGCCTAAATACCAGCATTACAGTTTGAGCAGAGCAAATTCTGGTTAAAGGCAGTGGCAGGAGGTCCCTCAGGAGCCAGATGTGTGACTGGTGTCAGCATGTCCAGACCACACTGGTTGATACTGGTGTGGGGAGTGGTGGGACATCATCTACAGATGCACATTCAGGTTGTGTGTAGCTGAAACCTGAGCTTCTGAAAGGCTGTGGAAAAGCCAGGGAAGGTTTGTTTTGTGACTCCAGAAATATTTGATGGAAGGTGGCACCAGAAGGAGTTGTGTCAGTGGGTTTGTTTTTTACTATTTTTAAATGATTTTTTATACCAACCAGCCCAGCAAACCAAGAGAACTGGAGCCATCTTATCTTTCACTTTGACAATGGCCCATGGCTCTTGCAGAACAATATTGCTGAGACTTGTGCTGTGGCTCAGCCTCCATCTGAGAGGGGAAGCACATGGACGGGGGTGGCTGGGAGCAGGTGATGGTGATGTGAGAGGTGATGGTGGCTTTTAGGGGCTGGTTGGTGCTTAACAGAGCTGGCAAGGAATCCAGAGTCAGAGATCAATGGTGGTACAGACCAGGAGCTGTCCAGGCCCTTTCCAGCTTGCTACTTTGGGAATAAACCAGGAGGAACATCCTGTCATACTCAGGAGAGTTGGAGGGAATTCCAGGAGCTGGGAGGGCTGTGCTGAGCAGCAGGAATTCCCTGTGATGGTCAGAATGGGTGGGAGGGAATGACAGAAGCTGGAAGGGCTACGCTGACTAGTAAGAATGTCCTGTGATGGTCAGAAGGGGTTGGAGGGAATGCCAGGAGCTGGGAGGGCTGTGCTGAGCAGCAGGAACACTCTTTGATGCTCAGAATGGGTGTAAGGGAATGCCAGGAGTGGGGAGGGCTGTGCTGAGCAGCAGGAACACCCTGTGATGGTCAGAAGGGTTTGGAGGGACTGCCAGGAGCTGGGAGGGCTCTGCTGAGCAGCAGGAACACCCTGTGATGGTCCGAACAGACTGGAGGGACTGCCAGGAGTCACCCTGTGATGGTCAGAAGGGTTTGGAGGGACTGCCAGGAGCTGGGAGGGCTCTGCTGAGCAGCAGGAACACCCTGTGATGGTCAGAACAGACTGGAGGGACTGCCAGGAGTGGGGAGGGCTGTGCTGACCAGTGGGAACATCCTGTGATGGTCAGAATGGGTGGAAGGCAATTCCAGGAGATGGGAGGGCTGTGCTGACCAGCCAGACCCCCCTGTGCTGGTCAGAAGGGGCTGGAGGGAATTCCAGGAGCTGGGAGGGCTGTGCTGAGCAGCAGGAACACTCTCTGATGCTCAGAATGGGTGTAAGGGAATGCCAGGAGCGGGGAGGGCTGTGCTGAGCAGCAGGAACACTCTCTGATGCTCAGAATGGGTGTAAGGGAATGCCAGGAGCGGGGAGGGCTGTGCTGAGCAGCAGGAACACTCTCTGATGCTCAGAATGGGTGTAAGGGAATGCCAGGAGCGGGGAGGGCTGTGCTGAGCAGCAGGAACACTCTTTGATGCTCAGAATGGGTGTAAGGGAATGCCAGGAGTGGGGAGGGCTGTGCTGAGCAGCAGGAACACCCTGTGATGGTCAGAAGGGTTTGGAGGGACTGCCAGGAGCTGGGAGGGCTCTGCTGAGCAGCAGGAACACCCTGTGATGGTCAGAACAGTTTGGAGGGACTGCCAGGAGCTGGGAGGGCTCTGCTGAGCAGCAGGAACACCCTGTGATGGTCAGAACAGACTGGAGGGACTGCCAGGAGTGGGGAGGGCTGTGCTGACCAGTGGGAACATCCTGTGATGGTCAGAATGGGTGGAAGGGAATGCCAGGAGCTGGGAGGACTGTGCTGAGCAGCAGGACCTCCTGTGATGGTCAGAATGGGTGGAAGGGAATGCCAGGAGCTGGGAGGGCTGTTCTGAGCAGTAGGAACCCCTGTGATGGTCAGAATGGGTGGAAGGGAATGCCAGGAGCTGGGAGGACTGTGCTGACCAGCAGGACCTCCTGTGATGGTCAGAATGGGTGGAAGGGAATGCCAGGAGCTGGGAGGGCTGTTCTGAGCAGTAGGAACCCCTGTGATGGTCAGAATGGGTGGAAGGGAATGCCAGGAGCTGGGAGGACTGTGCTGAGCAGCAGGACCTCCTGTGATGGTCAGAATGGGTGGAAGAGAACGCCAGGAGCTGGGAGGGCTCTGCTGAGCAGCAGGAACCCCCTGTGATGGTCAGAAGGGGTTGGAGGGACTGCCAGGAGCTGGGAGGGCTGTTCTGAGCAGTAGGAACCCCTGTGATGGTCAGAATGGGGGGAAGAGAACGCCAGGAGCTGGGAGGGCTGTTCTGAGCAGTAGGAACCCCTGTGATGGTCAGAATGGGGGGAAGAGAACGCCAGGAGCTGGGAGGGCTCTGCTGAGCAGTAAGAACATCCTGTGATGCTCAGGATAGTTGGAGGGAATGACAGAAGCTGGAAGGGCTACGCTGACTAGTAAGAATGTCCTGTGATGGTCAGAAGGGGCTGGAGGGAATGCCAGGAGCGGGGAGGGCTGTGCTGACCAGCAGGACCTCCTGTGATGGTCAGAAGGGGCTGGAGGGAATGCCAGGAGCGGGGAGGGCTGTGCTGACCAGCAGGACCTCCTGTGATGGTCAGAAGGGGCTGGAGGGAATGCCAGGAGCGGGGAGGGCTGTGCTGACCAGCAGGACCTCCTGTGATGGTCAGAAGGGGCTGGAGGGAATGCCAGGAGCGGGGAGGGCTGTGCTGACCAGCAGGACCTCCTGTGATGGTCAGAAGGGGCTGGAGGGAATGCCAGGAGCGGGGAGGGCTGTGCTGACCAGTAGGAACATCCTGTGATGGTCAGAATGGGTGGAAGGGACTGCCAGGAGCGGAGAGGGCTGTGCTGTGCTCAGCTCTGTGCCTTGCCTCCCCAGCTGGTGTCGGTGCTGAGGGAGGTGAGCTACCTGAGGGGCAGCGGGGCAGGAGCCATCCCCCCGGCGGCAGCTGAGCTCCATTCCTGCAAGGAATCCTTCTGGCAGCTGGTGGCCAGCCTGGAGCTGATGGGGAACAGCTACAACAAGGTCCTGAGGACCGTGCTGGAGGTGGAATATCCACTGGTGCAGGGGCAGCTCCAGGACATCGACCTGAAGCTGAGGGAGGCAGAGGAAACGCTGACCTGGAGGACGGAGGGTGAGCTGGCTCTGTGTGATGTTGGTTTTCCCAGCTTGTACAGAGATGGGGCAGCTGAGAGGTGTTTTAAAAGATCTTATTTCGTTATCAGTCTCGATGGATAGTGAGACAGATGTAAAACTCAACACCATTCCACCAGAAGCCAACCCATTTCCTGGTTACAATACATTATAAATGTTTTTCAGCCTATTAGCTTTTGCCCCACAATGCTGCTGTTACTTCTAATGCCAATCACCTATATTTTTACCTATATTTAACACCAATCACCTATATTTTTACCTATATTTAACACCAATCACCTATATTTTTACCTATATTTAACACCAATCACCTATATTTTTATCTGTATTTTAACCTATATTTAACACCCATCACCTATATTTTTACCCCATGTAATGCTACAATGCATCTTTCACAGTTCTAATTCTCTAAAGCATCTGGTCTTTTTGCAAGGCCATATTTTGAAGCTTGTTGAAACTTGTTTCCGGTTCAACCTCTCTCTCTATAATGCCATCTCTATTCTGTGGCCTTCCTAAGCCAGCACACCTTATCTCAGAGTTTGCTCACAGATGTGCAAGGCTGTGTGAGCTTTCTGTCAGGTTTTGGGGATTCTTTACAAACCGGTTTCCCTCAGTGTGACACCTGGGGCTCCTCCTGCTCCCCCGTGTGCCCAGTCTCTGCTCCCTGGCTCCCGGTGGCAGTTCCCAGTAGGACAGGGCTCTCTCTGGCTATCCAGCACTGGGGAGATGAGGAGCAGCTCTCCTGGCATTCCTGCTCCTTCCCACATCCCAGATCCGCTGGGGCTGTGGGCAGGGTCCTGCTCCCTCAGGTTTAGCCCCAGCTCTGGGGAGGAGAGGCTCTGCTGGTCCCTCTGAGCCTTGTTGGGGTAGGGGACAGGTAGAGGTGGCTCTGCTGCTCGAGGTGGTGAATCTCTTTCCTTAAGGATGAGTGAGAAACACGTGAGACCACGGGGAAAAGGTCTGAAGGAGAGAACACCAGAGCTTGGCCCAGCAGCTCTGAAAATGGAGGCTCAACCATCTCATCTTCCCCAGGTGTCTGGGACCACATCTCCGGGGTGATGGGCGATGTCTGTGACCTGGAGCAGAGGGTGCAGAAAGCCAAGGGCAACGTTGAGGAGATCCAGGGCATCGTGCACTCGTGGGGGTCACCCATCCTGGAGAGGAGGGATTCCAAAAAGGAGGCAGTGCTGAGCCTGGAGGAGTGCCAGGAGCGCCTGGAACGGCGCTACAGCCTGGTCAGGGACTGTGGGCAGAGGATCCACTGGCTGGTCAAGGTGAGGGGGCACCTGCAGGGCTGGGGGCTCCTCAGAGGCTCCGTGCTGAAAACTGAAAACTTCCGGAGCTGCTTCGCCTTAAATGAACTCCCTGAACCCATCTGAGAGCCCGACCCGGGGTTAATTGCTGTTGTCTCTGAGGGGTGAGCTGGACTGGCTGTGGGGCTGGCTGGGCTCCCAGCCCCGGGCAGGACCAGCAGCAGCCCAGGGAAGGGTCTGGCTGCAGCCCTGGCTGCTGCAGAGCCACTAGAGGGGAGTGGTGCATCGCGTTTGGGATGCTGCTCCAAGGAAAAATCCCCTCTGAGGACCACCTGGGAGCACAGGCTGGGGCTGACCCTTCCGTTCCAGGCTCCGTGTCCCTCTGTGGACATCACCTCCTGCTGACCACCCAAGGAGAAGCTGAGTGACAGGACAGAAACTGCTGTCCCAAACCTCGGTGCTTCCCAGCAGTTTTGCCAGAGCTCGGAGTCCTCTGCAGGCCAGGAGAAAGCCCAAAGCTCTGCTCCTCACCTGCCTGGAGCCAGGTGTTGTGCATGGCCTGGAGGAGATGGGCTGTAAGCCCAGCCCTCTCCTGAGGGTCATGTCTGGCCTTGGACTCTGAAGAGAACCAGATGGGTTCATCAGGATGAATGAGACCCCCTTGAGACCCCCAGTTCTCCCTGCCCCAGGGGTGCAAAGCAGCCCCAAGTCCTGTGGTCTCAAAGAAGAGGGAGGAGAACATGTGGAAGACCTTCTTAGGCTCTTCTGCCCTCCATTTTCACCTTGAAGTGTTCCTGGAGACCAAGCAGCCCTTGACAGGAGCAAATCATGGCCATGCCCCAGTAGGAAGATCCACCACCAGGAGGCTGACACTGCTGTGCTGCCCAGCATCAGCCCTTGGGTGTGGGCAGCTCTCCTTAGGACATGCTCAGCCCTGCTGTGTGTGAAGGAATCTTCTTTGTCTCCCAGGAAAACCAGAGCCTCCTACGTGCAGACCCCGCATCTGATGCCTGGAAGGTGTACTTGGATTATGTGGATGAGATAGTCCTGGATGGATTCTTCACTGCCATTGAGTGCTCGCTGAAATACCTCCTGGAGAACACAGGTGACACCTGGTTCCTGTCCCCTGGCTGCAGGGGCTGCTCAGCCTCTCCAAGGGGACCTCTCTGGCTGTGCTCCCTCATATTCAGTGGTTGTTCTCTTCTTCCTGGCTTTCCTCTGGCACTGGAGCCTGCAGAAGGGGAGGGTGACTCCAGCCCTGGTCACTGGATTGCCCAGGGGGAGGGATGGAGGTGACTGCACTGTCTGCAAGGGTTAATGGAGACAGCTGAGGCTTCTCCCACATCTGTGCTTGGACATCAGCCACCTCCCACCCTCCCATGCCCAAAGCAGCAGGGTGGCACCATCCTTCCTCTGTGGGGAGTCTCAAGAGCCAGTTCTGCTCTTGAAAGGCACAAAACAAAGCCCTCAGTCCCTGAGCATGAGGCAGAGGTGAGCTGGGCCCAGGAGCCACCAGCCCAGCCCTCCTTGCTCTGCTGAGAGCAGCTTGTGTGCAGCTGAAGCACATCTCCAGGAACGCTTCCCTTCTGGATGTGGAGGCACAATGAGCCGGAGAATTGCAAGCAGTTCTTCACCACCTTGTTAAAAACTTGCCTAGGTTGTCACATTTGCATCTGGCTTCACTTTCTGGTTGCTGTTTGGTTTTTTTTATTTCATGCCTTTCACCACTAAATTAAAGAGCCACTTGGTTCCTGTTGTTTTTCTCCTCTGCAAGCACTTCCATGCTGGCATTGTGCAGCTCTCAGACTCCCTCTGCATTACCTGAAGAGCCTTTCCTCCTCAGGGTGTTTTCTGCTCCTTAAATCACCTGTGTCTCACCTGTTCCCCACTGCTTTTGGTGGGTACCACAGCACAGCCGGTTTGCCAACACCTCCATGGGTTGTGCAGGCACCAGTGAGTGTGTGCCTGCCACCACACCCTCCTGCTGTCCCTGCAGGCCTGTGACATCTCGTAATAGGAGATGAGTGGCTCAAGATTCCTTGATAAAGTCCCTGACATCTCTGTTCTTCCCTACCAGATCCCAAGGCAGGGCTCGCTCCCCTCTTTGAGGTTCAACTGGATTTGGTAATCCCAGATTTGGTGTTTCGCCCTTCCTTGGACCCTGGCACCAACGATGGCTTCTGTGACATGGTGGAAAGTCTTCTCCAGGGCATCTACCACATCTCCTCGCTGGTGCCCCGGCTGGCCACGCACAGTGGCTTCTGCCACTACCAGGTCTGTGTTCTGGGGCTTCCCCAGGCAGTGAGGAGGTGCCACGTGCTCCCACCTCACTGTGCTCTCCTCTCCCCTCCCTCTCCACTCTCTCTTTTCTCTTCTCTGCCTTCTTCCCTCTTCTCTCTTCCTTTCCTCTCCTCTCTCCTTTCTCTCTTCTTTGCCCTCTCCCTTCTCCCATTTTCTGTCTCCTTTGTCTCTTCTTCTCTCCTTTCTCCTCTCCTTTCCCTTCTTCTCTCCTTTCTCCTCTTCTTCTCTCCTTTCCCTCCTCCTCTCTCCTTTCTTCTCCCTCTTTTCCCTCCTGCTCTCTCCACTCTCCCTCCTTTCCTCTCCTTTCCCTCATTCTCTCCTCTCTCCTTTCTCCTCTTCTCTCTCCTTTCCCTCCTCCTCTCTCCTTTCTTCTCCCTCTTTTCCCTCCTGCTCTCTCCACTCTCCCTCCTTTCCTCTCCTTTCTCTTCTTCTCTCTCTCCTCTTCTTTCCTTTCTTCTCTCTCCTTTTCTCTCATTTCTTCTCTCTCCTTTCCCTCACTCCCCCTTTCTCCTCTCTCCTTTCCCGTCTTCTCTCCACTCTCCCTCTAACTCTCTCCTTTCCCTCCTCTCTCCTCTCTCCCATTTTCTCTCTCCTTTCCCCACTTCCTCTCTCTCCCCTTCCCTCTGTGCCCCCCAGGCTGACCTGGAGGCCATGCCCGCGCTGTGCCCATGGCGCCAGGAGCTGCTGGGTCGCGCTCAGGCGGCGGCGGCCGCGTGCCGCGAGCACCGCGCGGGGCTGGAGCGCCGCTTCTCGCACCTCTGCGGGGACGACAGGCGGGAGCTGTGCCGCCAGCTCCTGCTCCACGGCCGCGTCCCCACGCCCGCAGACGTCGAGGCCCACGGCGAGGAGGGCGTCCCCGAGGCGCCGGCCACGCTGCAGCAGTTCAGGGAGCAGATGGGCTCCTACGAGCAGCTCTACGAGGAGGTGGCTCGCATGCAGCCCCTCTGCACCTTCCAGGGCTGGCTGCGGCTCGATGCGCGGCCCTTCAAGGCGGCCTTGCTCAATGAGATTAAAAGGTGGAGCTTGGTGTTCAAGCAGCACCTCCTGGACCACGTCACGCACAGGTGAGGGCTGGTCCTGCCTCTGCTCCTGGGGTTTCTCTTGTCCTGGCTGGGCTGTGTCATTTCACACTGGTGGCCAAAGGATAGAGAATCGTGGAACGCCCTGGGTTGGAAGGGAGCCACAAGGACCAACCAGTGCAGCTGCTGGCTCTGCACAGACACCCCAACAATCCCACCCTGTGCATCCCTGGGAGCATTGTCCAAAACTCCTGGAGTTCTGGCAGCCTCAGAGCTGTGACAACCTCCAAAGATGATACAGGAGCAAGAGAAGGGCCCGTGTTGCACAGCAGCTCCATCCCAGCGCTGTGACTTCTGTGCCCTGGTCACTGCCTGTGTGTGAGCTGGGAGCAGTGGTATCCCTTGGTACCCCTGGGAGCAGTGACATTCCTTGGTACCCCTGGGAGCAGTGGCATCCCTTGGTACCCCTGGGAGCAGTGGTATCCCTTGGTACCCCTGGGAGCAGTGACATTCCTTGGTACCCCTGGGAGCAGTGGCATCCCTTGGTACCTCTGGGAGCAGTGGCATCCCTTGGTGCCCCTGACATCCCTGAGCTGATCTGATGTAGGGTGTGTGTTTGCCCAAGGTGTGTGTTTTGCTCCTCCTGAGCCAAATAATCCCATCTCTGCCCAGAGATTCTCTGCTTTACTGGATTTGGTGATGGCCATCAGTAAATCTGCATTGATGTGAGGTTTCTAAAAGCCCATGATTCAGGTAGCCTGGCATGAGCAGTCACAGGGAGGTGTCATGGGGCAATTTGGGCTCCAACTTTTGCATTACCATGTGTTCCTTGCTCTGAAGAGCTGCTCAGGTCTGTGCAGGACAATGGCCTGGGTGATTTATTGGTCACAACTGAAGGGTGTCTGAGGTTGTGGATGCTCCCAGGGGAGTGCTCATAGACATCTGAAGAGGAGGCTACTGCCTGGGGTGGTGATGTGATCTCCTGTGTGCTTTTCAGCACCGTAAATCTGTCTGATAATTTCTTTGCAAAGAGGTTTAGTGTGGCAGAGAATGAGCACTTAGGAGCTGTTGAGAGTCCCTGAGTCAGCAGTTTAGTCTTTATTAGGTGAAGTATTTAAGGATACTTTTAGGCCCAGCAGCATCCAGAGAATTTAAGCAGACACTTAAAAAGTGTTTTGAGACCCAGGAGCCAGTGCTCCTCTGCTGAAAGTGCCCAGTAGCTGGTGAGGTTAAGAACAGGATAAGCAGGTGAGGAAACGTGCCCCAAACACTCTCCTATCTGTGATGGTTTATAGCTCAAGGGCTTTGAGAGACAGGGATCTTAATTTTAAAGTCCTGGAGGGATTATTTTTCCTCCCACAAATGTCCAGTTGCTTTCCTAAACTGCTGTGAATTTGCATCACCTGCAGGAGGGAGCTGCCCTGTGAAGAGAGGCAGTGCACGAAGGACAATCCCTGTTTGTTACAGCTTTCAAACGTGCCAGCTTCACCTGAGCAGCTTGGATCCTTGTGGAGGAAGAGATGGGGTGAAAACTGTCACAGAATCCCAGAATGGTTTGGGGTTGGAAGGGATCTTAGAGCCCATCCAGTGCCACCCCTGCCACGGCAGGGACACCTCCCACTGTCCCAGGCTGCTCCAAGCCCTGTCCAGGACACTGCCAGGGATCCAGGGGCAGCCACAGCTGCTCTGGGCACCCTGTACTGATGCCTCCTCACTCTCCCAGTAAAAACTGGGACAGTAAAATCTGTCCTCTCAGACAGCCCCTCCTGAGCTCCCTGTCTCTGTTCAGGTACTCTGTCTCCAACTTGAGAAGTCCCAACCTGTCTTTGTGTTCCTTGAAGGAAGCTGTACCACATCCAGGGGCCTCTTTGAGCAGGAATTCCAGTTCTGGGGCTGGATATTCATTCCAGAGGAGCTGGATGAATAGTAATTCCAGAGGTGCTGCCCTCATCCTGTGCTTCCTTCCCTGCTTTGTGCTCTGCAGCTTGGCTGACCTGGACGAGTTCATCCAAAGCGCCGAGAAAGGTTTGAGCAGAAAGGTGGAGAGAGGTGACTACGGTGGCTTGGTGGAGGTCATGGGTCACCTGCTGGCTGTGAAGGAACGTCGCAGTGCCACTGATGCCATGTTTGAGCCCCTGAAGGAGATCATTGAGCTGCTGAGGGCCTACGAGCAGCAGCTGCCCGAGGAAGTCCACCAGCAGCTGGAGGTGGGTGAGGGCTTGTGGTGGGCACAGCAGCTTGCCCAGGAGCAGAAGGCAAAGGGGGCAGGAGTGGAGGAGCATCCCAGGGATATTCAAAGCCCTGCTCCCTGTCATTAGAGGGCCCCAGTGGGCAGCGTTTTGCTGTTGCAGGATGTGCCTTAGTAGCTCTACATTTTGAGATTTTTTTCTTTTAAAGCAGAGATTAAGCCTTTTGTTACGTGTGAAAAACATGGAATTGCCTGCTCCAGCTCCCAGCGATTGCTTTTGAAAAAAAAAAAAATTAATGCATTTTCAGATCCATCTGTTAATTAGGTTGAATTATAATTATTTTTAAATAAGCTGGTTCTTGGCAGCTATGGAGATGGGAAGGATAATGTTGCCAGAGGAGCTGCTTTCCCACAGGACTTCAGTCCTCCTCTGGGTCGAGACCACCAGATCTGCTTTACCCAGAGGACATCCCTGGCAGCAGGTTGTGAACATGTTTTGGCATCTTTCCACATCTGGCTCTCATGAATCAGTTCTTTGGGAATTCCTTTCTTTTCTGCAAAGGGGACCATGAGAAGGTTGTAAGAGATGGTGAGTGTTGGGGGACAGAGACAAGCCCTGCCAGCTGTGTCTTCATCCACCAGCAGCCTCGCCCCACTAAATCCCCCTGCCTGGGAGCTGCTGGTGCGTTCCTGCTTGTGCAAATACCTTCAAATAACTGATTTACTTTGCTGACAGAAGAAATGAGGGTGTGGAGCAGCCATCCACACGCAGGAGACAGCCAAAGAACTGTTCTTCCTGTGAATGATTCATTCCCTCCTGTACGGAGTGGGAAAGGCAGAAGTTCCTCTAGGCTCCTCTCCCTCCGTGGAGATGGATGGGCTTGGTAGGAAGGAGAAGGGGCAGCCAGCAGTGCCTTTGTGCCCGCAGGAGCTGCCGGAGAAGTGGAGCCAGGTGAAGAAGCTGGCTCAGGCCGTGAAGCAGCAGGTGGCCCCGCTGCAGGCCGGCGAGGTGACAGCCCTGCGGCAGAGCTGCGCCGCCTTCGACGCCCAGCAGCTGCGGCTCAGGGAGCGCTTCGCCGCCGAAGCTCCCTTCAGGTACGGCTGCTCCAGCGCCACACGGGCTTGAGGAACCTTTGGAGGAGCTGGCGTTGTGCAGCCTGGAGAAGAGGAGGCTCAGAGGTGACCTTATTGCTCTCTACAGCTCCCTGAAGGGAGGCTGCACACAGCTGGGGTCGGTCTCTTCCTCCAGGAGCACTGGCAGAACCAGAGGACACAGTCTCAGCTGTGTCAGGGAAGGGATAGGTTGGATATTAGGAAAAAATTTTCACCAAAAGAATAATAAAGCACTGGAATGCTCTTCCCAGGGAGGTGGTGGAATCACCATCTCTGGGTGTGTTTAAAAAAAGCTGGACATGGCACTTGGTGCTATGGTCTGGCTGAGGTGTGAGGGCTTGGGATGGACTCGATGATCTCAGAGGTCTCTTCCAACCTCATTATCCTGTGATTCTGAGCCTGGAGAGGGAAGAGCTCATCCCTGTGGTGCCCTGGAGTGTATACCTGGAACAGAGGCTGGGCAGAGTTAAAAGGATAAAGTGTGTATTTACTAAAGGCCTTCCACAGATACACCTTGGGCGCACAAAGCCTCACAGAGGCTGCACCCAGGATGAACCATGGTCACCAGTTTTTTATACAGATATCAGTTTGGTCTATTTGCATATCGGGGTTAATCCTCCAATTACAGCTTCAGGTAATGAAGTCACATTCTCCCAGTTTGCTCCCCACAATTCACTTTTGTTTATGCTTTTCAGGGCCTGTGGTGTGTCCTTGGACCTCGGGCCCAGAGGGATTGCTCTGTCTGACCAAAATGTGAAGGCAGTTAACTACATTTTATATGGAATTTAGAGCTATGCACTAATGCACTACAGGACTTGAAAAACGTAAGAGCTAAAATCTTAAGGCATCACCTGCATGTCCTGGTGATGCACAGATCTCCTCCCTGCTGTGCCTGCAGTGCTGTGTCCCTGGGAAGAGGTTGGCTTGGGTGGTGTCAGCAGTGCCACGTGGCTCAGCCATCAGGGTGTAGTGGAGACCTTTCATCTCTCCCGTGGCTCTCAGAGGCTCTGTCTGTTTTATGGGTCCTTTAGAAGTTGTTACAACATCACTTATGAAGAATAAACATTTATTTCTAGGTTTGACACCGAAAAGCCTTATCAACTGCTGGATGCAAAGCACATGGAGATTAAACAGATGGAGACAGCCATGACCTCGATTTATGAATCAGCTGGTCTGTTTGAAGTCATGGTGCCAGAGTATAAACAGCTGAAGCAGTGCAGGAAGGAGCTGTGTCTGCTCAAAGAGCTCTGGGACATGATCTCCCTGGTGAACACCAGCCTCGATGACTGGCAGACCACCAGGTGGGTGGATATTAATGTGGAGAAGATGGATCTGGAGTGCAAGAAGTTTGCAAGGGAGATTCGGAATTTGGACAAGGAAATGAGGGCGTGGGATGCTTTCAGCGGGCTGGACAGCAAGGTGAAGAACATGCTGACAGCCCTCAAGGCTGTGGCAGAACTTCAAAATCCTGCCATCAGGGAGAGGCACTGGAACCAGCTGATGCAGGTGACGGGCGTGAGGTTTGCGATGGACTCGGACACCACCCTGGCTGACCTCCTCAAGCTCAACCTGCACGAATTTGAGGGGGAGGTCCATGGCATTGTGGACAAAGCAGTGCGAGAAATGAGCATGGAGAAGGTGCTGAAGGAGCTGAGGATGACTTGGAGCTCCAGGGAGTTTCAGTACGAGCCTCACCCCCGCACCCACACCCCCTTGCTGAAGTCGGATGAGGAGCTCATTGAAACTCTAGAAGACAACCAGGTGCAGCTGCAGAATTTAATGTCATCCAAGTACATTGCCTTCTTCCTGGAGGAGGTGTCTGCCTGGCAGAGGAAGCTCTCCACTGCTGACTCGGTCATCTCCCTCTGGTTCGAGGTGCAGCGCACGTGGTCCCACCTGGAGGGCATTTTCATAGGCTCAGAGGACATCCGGGCACAGCTGCCCCAGGTACCAGCCCCCAGATCCCAAATTCCTGTTTGGGAAGTGTTGAAGAAGAGGCTCCATTATTAAATGGGGTTATCTATAGTGCCAAATTCAGCCAAATTCCCCAAAGCAGGGCTGTTCTCCTGCTGCCTCGCTCCTCTGGAGGCTTCCTCAGTGCTCTGGTTGTTCTCTCAGGATGTTTTTGTACCCCAGGCTGTGCTGAGGGGCTGATCCTCTCCCTTGTAGCACTGCATGGCAAACACAGAGTTCCTGGGTGCTGAGTGGGAGCTGCTGCCTTCCTTCAGTGCTGCAGGTGTGTTCCCTCTTCCTTCAGAAGGGAGAGGACTGAGATCATTGCTCAGACACTGCAAATCATCAAACAGAGCTGGCCCAGGCAGCTTTGGCCACTTTCCCTCCCTGTCCTTCCACTCTGGTGCTGGGGGAGAGCAGCTCTTCTCCTGCTCCTGCTCTGGGGAGCTCCTCAGGTGCCTCCAGCCCAGCTCCCAGTGTTATTCCAGGCTCACAGCCGTGCTGAGGAGGAACATGCCTCTCACTGGTGAGGGAGGAGCTTTCCCCTCACCCCAAAGACAGCTCTCAGAGGATGGGATCTCTCAGCACACCAAGAGAGCGTTGCTGTGACCTTTGTGTCCCCTTTGTAGGACTCCAAACGTTTTGAAGGCATTGATGTGGATTTTAAAGAACTGGCGTATGAAGTTCAGAAAACCCCAAATGTGGTTGAAGCCACCAATAAACCAGGTCTGTCCCAAAAGCTGGAGGACATCCAGAGTAGGTATGTAGAGCACCAGCCCCAGGGTTTTGTCAGAGGCTGGAATCAGCCATGAGAAGTTGGTTGAACCTGTGCTCTGAGGCTCTGCTTCCTCTGCAGTCACAAATCCCCAGCTTTTCTGACCTTTCTCAAATGTTTGTATCTGTGACACCTCACCCTGGCAGAGTGGGCAGGCCCTGGCACAGGTGCCCAGAGCAGCTGTGGCTGCCCCTGGATCCCTGGCAGTGCCCAAGGCCAGGCTGGACAGGGCTTGGAGCAGCCTGGGACAGGCTGGGCTTTGAGGCTCCTTCCAACCCAAACCCTTCTGTGATTTTGTGATCAAAAAAAGCAGAGTTGAGCCCACTTAATTTACAAAATTATGTCTGTGTACCCTTGACATGGGGCATAACACAGAGACAGACCTGAGTGTCCTGGGATGGAGACACTTCTCACTTAGCACATGAAACTGCCTGAAAACCACTTCAAAGTCCATGCTAAGCTGTTGTGTCAGTAGCAGCTCTCCATTTCAAATAAGGATTTGATTTTATTTTCAATCGAACAAGGCCAATGTTCCTCACAGAGAATGTTATTTAGGAACTTTGTAAGCTCAGCAGCAGTTTAGCATGTGAACACTGCAAGATTCATTTTAGATCGGAGCAAACAACTTTCCTTTCATGCTTTGCAAACACAAAAAGCTGAGTTGGTTGGAATCAGACTTTAAAATGTGCCTCATTAGAATAAAAGCAGTTCTGGAAATGTTCATCCCAGTGGATGCCACCACCTGTGGCAGCTACGAGCTCGTCTAAAGCAGTGGGTCAGACTGCAAACCTTTCCAACCTCTTCTTCCACTCGTGCTTCTGCTTTTTCATGCGGCTGCCCTGACTCTTGGGTGTTTGACCCCTGCAGTAGAGAGTGAGCTGAGTTCCCTTGTGCTTTGTGGATCTATTCAGGGCTGTGGGAAGGAGCAGCCTGCAGGCTCAGCTCAGCCTGGCATTTCCCCATGGTGGGGAGAACCTGCCTGAAAAGGGCAGCACGAAGCATGGCAGGGTATTTACCCGCTGGGCTCTGCTCTGTCTCCCCAGGCTGTGTCTCTGTGAGAAGGCTTTGGCTGAATATTTGGACATGAAAAGGTTGGCTTTTCCCAGATTTTACTTCATTTCTTCTGCAGATTTACTGGATATTCTTTCCAACGGCACCAACCCCCATCTGGTAAGGCTTGTGCTGCAGCACCTTTGCATTTTCAGGAGTGTCACAGTGGAAGTGTTGTCCTGGGACTCTCCTCAGAGTCCTTTCTGGAGTGATTTTGTCCCATCCTACATGGATTAACAACTCTTTCAGAGCTGATCTCCACCTGCCATCACTGACAGGCAGCCCTGCCCTTGGTGTTGTCAGATCTAGCCCTGGGGATGCTCGTGGCAGGTTCATAGAGCACCTCCGTGGGTTTTGTGCCATAAAAACAATGCCTTTGCTCCTGCTGGGATACAGTGAGAGAAATGACCTCCGTGAGGATCTCATCCAAAACTTGTTGCTGACCTTGGATCCCAGCCTGGGATGCCACCAAACAAAGAGCCCCAGGCTGGGCATTGCAGTGTGGGAGGGCTGGTGGCTTGTAGAGGGCTGATTTTTTAGGCAGAAGAAGCAATTTCCTCTTCCTTTCCCCTGCAAAGCCTTTGGGATGTCCTGATGGCAGGGCAGGGAGGAGCAGAGCCTGCAGGAGGTGAGCAGCCAGGTCAGGCAGTGGCTGTGGCCAGGTGGTGTCTGACCCTGCACTGGGCTTGTGGGATGGGGTCTGAATGCCAGGTGTGGGGAATCCCCCCAAGCACACCATTCCTCCTCCCAAATCCTACCAAAACACCATTCCTCTTCCCAAATCCTTCAAACACACCCATCCTCCTCCCAAATCCCCCCAAACACACCATCCCTCCTCCTGGCTGAGCAGGATTGCTGCATCATCCCGAGGAGGAGCTGGCAGTGACCCTCCTGTTGTAAGAAATGGCTTCCCAGTCCCCTTCCCCCCATTCCCAGGGATCAGAACCCTCTGTCCCCCATGGGCAGAGCTCAGAGGATTCAGTCCTGCAGGGCCTTTTCCACGTGGAGCTGCTGCCAGGGAACTCAGCTCCTGAGCCTGGCACTGCCGTGCCCTGCCCAGCCTGGTTTGGGAGGCATCACTAATCCTGAGGTTGGTGTGTGAAACAAATCAACAGCAAATGGAGCCTGTTGGGTAAGGAATCAGTTCCTTATTCCACCTTTTACTAGTGAGCAACCTCAGCCTCCTTAAGCTTTTCCTCCTTTTCAGCGTTTGTGTCAGGATGTGAATGGGGCAGGCTTGGAAATGCTCTTGTTGCCACTAACCTTTAACTCTGCTTGGATCTGTTTGCTGCTGCTGGGTGATTTCAGCCCACAGAGTGTCATAAACACACAGCTGATTGATGCTTAAAATGGAGAGAGAGAAAGGGAACACAGGAAGCAGAGAAAAGCTGCTGTGCTGAAATGCTCCACGGAGTAAGGAGAAATTCCTGGCGCTTTCTGTTATTCAAAACTATTTGCAGTAAAATCAAAGTAAATGTCAGGCAGGATCACACACAGATACGCTCTCAGCCTTTCCACTGTCGTTTCAAAGCCTGATAATTCCTAAAGGAGGATTAAATAGACAATGATATTATCCACTTGAACTGGGTATTGAGCTGGTGCAGATTCAGGTGCATTTTGGGCTCTGGTGGCAGAATTGTGTCGACTGCTGGAGCACAGCCAAGACCCTGCACAGTGGCCAGGGGGGGTTGCTGAGCCTGCCCACTTGCAGGGGAAAAACAGGATTCCATGGTTTGTGTAAGATTTGAAAGGATGTGTGCTTGTCCTGGTGGGGAAGCTGGGTGCCCATTGCTTCTCCATCCACTTGGCATCTCCTGGGATTTGGCCAGCCAAGAAACTGATTTGACCACCTGTGGGACAGCTCCTGAGGAGGGGTTGGAATCCTCTGTGGGGCAGGGAGTGAGAGCTGGGCAAACAAGCCATAGGATGGATTATAGGACAGCCTGGGCTGCAGGGAACCCACCAGGATCATCAAATCCAGCTCCTGAGAAGGACAGCAGGAGGCTCCTGTTGGCAGCATCCTGGCCACGAGTGACAAGATGTGGTGCTGCCAAGATGTCCAGGAGCAGGACTGTGGCTGTCACACCTCTGCTGCTCTCTGCCCTGCCTCTCCTGCTCCTGTCCCCCTCACTTCATTTACACAATCCCTTTGGCAGGTGCAGCGTCACCTTCCCAAACTCTTTGACAACTTGGCCAGGCTGAAATTCCAGGTGGACTCTGAGCAGAAGACAACCAAGGTTGGCCTGGGAATGTACAGCAGAGAGGAGGAATATGTCCAGTTCAGTGACCCCTGTGACTGCAGTGGGCAGGTGAGAGGGGCCTTAGTGTGGCATGGGATGACATATCTAGAAGAAATATATTAGAAAGAAAAATACATGATGTTTACATCTGAAATTTAGTGAGGGGGAAGAAAACATACTAAAGGTAATGTAACTAGATTTATTTTTTTCTGCTGAGATGCTGGTAAATTTAAGAAATTAATCCAAATATTTATAGTAATATTTTTTTAGCATTCCTATAAAACAGTTATTTAAATCAGCACTGGAATGTGTTTTAAAGCTGATTAAGACTAAAATATGAAGAACAGATAGCTGTCTGTAGCCATGAGCTGTGTGACAGAATTGGCTAGCCACGAATAAAAGCAAAAAATTATCATCCAAGAGTTCTAACTAAGTGGGCTCTGAGCAGAAGACAACCAAGGCTGGCCTGGGAATGTTCAGCAGAGAGGAGGAAATGTCCAGCTCAGTGACCCCTGTGACTGCAGCGGGCAGGTGAGAGGGCAGACCCTGTCTGTCCAAGCTGCCTGGTGGAACCTGCTCCCACCCTCTTGGGTGGGCATCCCTGGCCAAGGTCTTGTAGAGTTCCACTGCAGTGCTTCCATGGGAAAAGCTGGAAGAGCTGGTGTGGAACTTAATCCTTGCTTACACCACAGCTCTGGATGGGTCCTCACAGTGTGAGGAAGGGCTGTGGCCTGTTCTTCACTGGGCTTTTTAATTTTAATTCCTGAAAGATGTTTTGAAGGTTGCTCTTACCCTCCCAGTTGGGAGGGGATGCAGTCTGAAAACAGATTAAATTATTCCATAGTACTTCTGCATGGATACCTTTGGAAAGAAAAGGGTTTTTCCCCTGCTTTCCAAATCTTATTTCATAGGACGTGTTGAAGTACAAAATTTAAGAATCAAATTACTGCTCAGCTTTTCTGTCCCTGTAGCTGCATTTTCTCCATGGACTGTAAAAGGAAGCTAAAGTAGGTAATACCAGCTCTGAGCTCCCCGGTGATGGCACTTGGCATTTAAACTCTCCTCTCAGTGAGGACTTTGCCTGTGAAACACTAAATTCAGCAGGAATTGTGTTCCCAGCATGTGAGAATTCTCATCAAGAATTGTGTTCTTGCTGCTGGCAGATTGTGCTCCAGTCCCACAGGTGACTCTGCCGTGGCCCGGAGCTGGAACACGCTGAGCTCAATTGCTCCTCAGTGGAGCTCAGTGTGGTTCTCCTCTAGCTGGGAGGGTTTTTTTGGTGGAAAAACCTCTCTGGGAAGAGATGCTGATCCTGCAGAAGCAGAAATGGCTGAGTCCCCCCGTCTGGAGGAGGCTTGAGGCTTGTTTCGTCTGCCTGTCCCCCTCATTGCTGAGGCACAGCAGGCGTGCTCTGGGATCATCCCTGGTGGCCCAGGGGTGAGAAGCAGGAATGTTCCTGGCATTTAACCCTTTCTGCAGGTGGAGGTGTGGCTGGGTCGCCTGCTGGACACCATGAGGGCCACGGTGAGGGATGGCATGGGCATGGCTGTGGCAGCCTACGAGGACAAGCCCAGGGACCAGTGGCTCTTTGACCACCCTGCCCAGGTACTGCCCCTGCCCTGCTTCCCCAGGGGAACGGGCTGTGCATGGGAATGGCTCTGGCTGTGCTGTCCAGGGGACACAGGAAGGGTGTGATGCCTTAAGGAGCTGGAACAGAGGCTAGAGGGAGTTAAGAGGAATAAAGTGGATTTTTATTGAAGTGCCTTCAAAGGCCACACCCTGGCAGTGCCTGAGCCACAGTCGTGGCTCTGCCCAGATGGCTCCAAGATGGAAGCAAAAGAAGGCTTGGTCGTGAGATCTCACATTTTGATAAGTCTTAGTCCATTTGCACATAGGAGTTAACTGTCCAATTAACAGCTTCCAATTATGAAGTTTCATCCTCCTTGCTTGCTTGCCCGCCCTCCTCTTTTTGCATTGTTTGTGCTTTTGGCCTGAAGTTTGAAGATCGTCTTTGAGTCTCCAGCTAGAATGGAATTGTTTTGTCTCTACCACCCTGTGAAAAGATCCTAGTAACACTTAATATAAAGCTAAAGCTGCACACCAAAGAACAGAAAAACTTAAAACCTAAGGTATCGGGTGAGAACTCCTTTCTCCTGGCCATCTTGTGATGGATTCCCAGGCTGAGCTCCGTGCTCTGACCAGAGCTCCAGGCAGGATGCAGCTCAGGGACTTGGGCAGTGGCTGCTGCACCCCAGGGGTCTCAGGAAGCTCCTACCCCCAGTGGGGTGAGGGGACAAATTGATGGGGCTTGATGAGAGGAAGGAGGCCCTTGGGTGCCCCTCTGGCAGCCTCCCATGTGTCCAGACATGAGAAAGGGGCTCATTTACTGATGAGCAGCTGCTAATTGTGTCTGTCCCTGATGGGAATGTCAGTGGACGTAAAATGGATCCCCGCTCTCCTTCCTGCTGTGATAATATAATTATAACAAAACTTCATTTTACGTCAGGGATGCCTCATCCCTGACCTCCCCATGGGCCAGACCCTCTCAGAGGTGAGGAAACCCCTATGTTGCCCTGCTGTTGAGCCAGTCTGTTTCCCCAGGTGGCTCTTTGCTGCACCCAGATCTGGTGGACAGCTGAGGTGGGCATGGCCTTCTCCAGGATGAAGGAAGGCTACGAGAAGGCCATGAAGGAGTACCACAAGAAGCAGGTGGCCCAGCTGAACACGCTGGTGACCATGCTGCTGGGGCAGCTCTCCAGGGGCGACAGGCAGAAGATCATGACCATCTGCACCATCGACGTGCACGCGCGGGACGTGGTGGCCAAGATGATAGCACAGAAGGTTGGTGTTCCCAGCTCAGTGTGAGCCAGGCTGGGCACTGAAGGGGAGATCATGGAGGGACAGACCAGGGACGGGCACTGGGAGCACTGCCTGGCTCAGCAGGGCCATAAGAAAAAGCATTTGGGATTTTCTTCTCTGGAGATTCCTTGCTGTGGTGTGAGCCCAGAGGGAATCCCTTGGGATTTGTCCACCACTCCCACTCCACTGCCCTGTCATCACATACTCCCAGAGTGGTTTGTGTTGGAAGAGACCTTAAAGCTGTTCTCATTCCAACCGCCTGCCATGGGCAGGGACACCTTCTGCCATCCCAGGCTGTTCCAAGCCCTGTCCAACCTGGCCTTTGGCTCTGGTACCTTCTGGACCACAGCTGGGCTCCCCTGGGAGTGCTGGCAGGAGTGGGGGCAGGAGCTGGGTGTTCCTCTGCTCCAGGGGTTTTCCAGATGCCTTCTGTCCCATCTGGGGTGCCAGAATTGATGCCTAGAGAGGCTGATCTGGAGCAGAGACTAGACAGAGCTAAAATAATAATAAATAATGAATAAATAATAAATAATAAAGTAGGGATTTATTTAAAGGTCTTTAAAGGATGCACCTTAGGCAGTGCAAGAGCCCAGCCATGGCTACACCCAAGATGGATCCCAGTCATGAGGTTGCACACTTTTATAAGTTTTGGTCCATTTCCATATTGGGGTTAATTGTCCATTTCCATATTGGGGTCCAGTTGTCCAATTCCATATTCCAGCTCCAGGAATGGAACGAAATATTCCATATTACATTTCCATATTGGGGTCCAATTGTCCAATTCCATATTCCAGGAATATGAAGTCCCTCCAGGGCTCCATGGACCCTCCAGGTCATGAAGTCCCATCCTCCTTCAGTTTGCTCTCTTCAGTTCCCCATTGTTTATGCATTTTGGGCCTGAAGCTTGTGTCGATTGTCCTTGGTCCCAAGCTGGAAAAATATTCTTTTGTCAACCTACCCTGTAAAGAGAACCTACTAACTCTTAACACAAAGCTCAGAGCTACACACCTAGGCAGCACAGAACCTGAAAAGTACAAAAGCTGAACGTGAAGGCATCACCCCTGCCCTCCCTGGTGGCACTCTGCAGGTGGACAATGGCCAGGCCTTCGTGTGGCTGGCGCAGCTGCGGCACCGCTGGTCGGACGAGGAGCGGCACTGCTGGGCCAACATCTGTGATGCTCAGTTCCTCTACTGCTACGAGTACCTGGGCAACACCCCCCGGCTCGTCATCACGCCCCTGACCGACAGGTGAGGCCCTGGTGATGCCTGGTGGGACCACCTGAGGGGGTGGTTAGTGCCCACCAGGGTTTCAGCTCGGCTGTGCTCGCACAGAGCTGTGCCTAAGGAGGCACGGGGCCCTGCAGAGTGCACTGCAGTGGCCTGTGGCACCCACGTTAGGGAAATTAATCCACAAACATCAGGGGTTTGTGTGCAAAAAGGAGAAAGAGGAGTCCTTTTGCTTTATTTGGGTAAAGAGAGAGGCCATGGGGCATTCCCCTGGGGTGTCTCAAGTTTTTGGAGGATGCAGCCTCCTTTTTACCCCAATTTCCCAGCTGCATTTCTCTTCTCTCTTCCCCATTTCTGAAGTACTTGGGAGGTACAGACTTCACAATATGCCTGATACCAGAGATTTCCCTCTAATGTATAACCCTCCCATTTAATTTTTAATTCTTACAGAATTTAGGGGTTTTCCCCATTGTTTCTTTCATCTTTCAATGTCCAATTTAATTTATCAGCAACCCTGCAGCTTATTTGTAAAAGCAAATATCTTTCTCCATTCACCAATCAGCGGAACCCTTCCCATCATTTATTTTATCTCTCACTGCCGGGTTTATCTACCCGCAGCTTGTTTGGAAAGGCAAATCTGCCGTTCCTCTCACCCAGCTCAGTCTCTCTCCCCTTTCCCCTCGCCCCGTGCAGGTGCTACATCACCCTGACCCAGTCCCTGCACCTGACCATGAGCGGGGCCCCCGCGGGCCCTGCAGGCACCGGCAAGACGGAGACCACCAAGGACCTGGGCCGAGCCCTGGGCATCATGGTCTACGTGTTCAACTGCTCCGAGCAGATGGACTACAAGGTGCTGCTTCCCCCAAACCCGGGCTGCTCAGGGCCCCTGGAGCCTGCAGGGTGGGAGTGATCCAGCTGGGCTTGCTCTGATCCATCCCCTCTCCTCACATCCCTGCTGCCTCCCCTTCCTGCTGAGCAGCTTTTTCTCCTTCTCCTTTTCGTCTCTGAGGCTTGCACGAGGTTCTTGAGGAGGGGGAGAGCTGAGCTGTGCTCTCTGCCCTGATCCACCTTTCCCTTTTTTCTGGAGTTAGGTTCCACGTTAAATTCTTCACAAATTCTGGCCTGCCCAGTGGAGAGCGAGGCTGTGCTGATGCATTCCCTCTCTCCAGACCCACAGGATACCTGTCCCAGGCACGGGGTCAGAGCTCTCCTGGTTCCTCAGGATCCTCTGCTGGGATAAGGCCAGCACTGGTCATGGGGCTGATCCCTGTGCTCTCCAGGGGCACTGGGTTTGGTGGCCTTGGACCATATTTTATCCAGCTGAGGTCTCTCATGGACGTGGGGCCATCAGTAACTCAGCCCAGGTGACCTTTGGATGGAACCAGAGTGCAGAGATGTTAGAGAGGGCAATTAGCAAATCAAGTGGCAAACTGTGCAGAGCTATAAATATTATAATTGAGTTGTGCCTGCTGCTCCCGTGCACTTTCTAAATACCCACAATAGGACTGTAAATTGCTATAAATAAACAGGCAGGGAAATTAAATCCATTTTTTGCTGGAGTAGATTCTGTTTGTGATTTCACTCTTGTAATTTTATTTTTCTTTTTTTTTTCTTTTCAGTCTTGTGGGAATATTTACAAAGGCCTTTCCCAGACAGGAGCCTGGGGCTGTTTTGATGAATTTAACAGGATCTCAGTTGAGGTCCTTTCTGTGGTTGCTGTACAGGTAAGTGGAGAAAAGCTTGTGGATAAATACAAGCCAGCCTTCCTTCCCTCCCTCCCACAGGGCCAGAACAGAAGGATTTGAGTCTTGGGGAACTTCAGTGCTGAAAACTGAGTTGCTAAAATATCAAAGCTCTTCTGGTTCCCAATGTCAGCTGTGAGTGCAGGTTTTGGGATCCCAGTGTTTGACTGAGGTGCTGAATTCTTCCTAAACCCACTTTGGGGCTTGGCATTGCAGAAATTAAGGTGTAGAGCCCAGAAGTTTCTACACTTTTGTAAATGTCGTGGTCAAAGGAATTGTTCTGAACCCCTTCACAAACTCCTCGCTCTCATATCTCTTTCTCTCATCTTTATACCTCCTCTGATGTCCCAAAAAATTCCCAGGCAGCTACAGGTGTTTGTGTGTCGTTCCCTCTCCATTTCCCTTCCATCAGGTTCTAGCTTAAAGTTGTCATTGAAAAACGTCTTTGAGGAACTTAAAATAAAAGGGGGAGCTGAACAAAAGAAGCCCAGATATGACTCAGCTGCTAATGATTCCATGGCTCCTGGCTGGAGCGTGGTGTCTGAGCGAGCAGGGCTGTCACTCCATCATCGCCTCTGCTGCTATTAGAGGGTAACCATGGTGATGGTTAATTGGCTGCCTTAGTCATGCAGCTCCTGTCGATGTGGGTCCTTACACTGAGAAACTCCCTTAATTGCTTTGCTTTAAGGTGGCAAACGGGTGAGTTTAGGGCAGAGATTCCTCCCTGGTGAAGTGGTGTTATCAGGAGGTGAGCTGGCTGCAAGGGGCTGCTCCCTTGGGAAGCGGAGAAGGAGGGTCTGGCTGGAACGGACTCGGAATGGGAGGTGGGCAGTGAGGTGACCTGGCTGTGTTGGCTGTTTAGGAAAACGTTTTTTTTACAGAAAAAATGATAAAGTTCTGGAATGGCTGCCCGGGGAGGTGGTGCAGTCACCATCCCTGGGTGTGTTTAACAAAGCCTGGATGTGGCACTGGGTGCCAGGGTTTAGTTGAGCTGTTGGGGCTGGGTTGGACTCGATGATCTTGAAGATCTCTTCCAACGCAGTGATTTTGTAAATTCTGTGACTCGCTCCATGGGAATGGAAGGTGGGCAGTGAGGTGCTCTGGCTGTAGTAGACCTCTTTGGAAAGTGGGGGATGAGAAGAATAAAGCTGCAATCAGACAAGTAGAAAACACCAACCAATTGTCCTATGAAGCTAAACTAACTCTTGGAACTCTTTTCAGTTTGACTGTCCAGTCTCTTCAGCCCTTTTCTGTTTTGTCAGAGCTGGATTGTGAGGGGAGACACACAGATTTACCCCAAACAGTGTAGAAAGATTTATATGGTCAGTAAAGGCCAGACCAGAGCAGTGACAATCCCTGGTCATCATGGGCCAAGGGCAGGGAGGGCAGCAGTGCTGTCTGGGGTGTTTCATAGCTGAACCACCAGCACTGAGCACTGCCTTGGTTCCCAGGTGAAGAGTGTGCAGGATGCCATCCGGGAGAAGAAGAAATCCTTCAATTTTCTTGGAGAAGACATTAACTTAGTGCCCTCAGTTGGGATTTTCATCACCATGAACCCCGGTTACGCAGGACGAACCGAGCTACCTGAGAATTTGAAAGCTCTCTTCAGGTGAGTCAAGGTCAGGTTTTGTGACCTGTGTGATAAAACTGGCAGAAATTGTCTTTTGGAACATCCAGGCTTCATTTTGTTGGGGATTCACAGATGGTTTCAGCCTTGTGCACCAAGCCTGGATCAGGGATAGCAAGGGATCTTTGTCCGGTGCCATGGGAAAGGCAGTGTGGGCAGACTGGGAGAGACTCACTGGAGAGGACTTGGAAGATAAAGCTACAAATCCACTGCCCTCGAGCTCTGTAGTCAATGTTTGCTCTGCAATCCTCCCCTGCCTGTCTCCCTAGGCCCTGTGCCATGGTGGTGCCAGACTTTGAGCTGATCTGTGAGATTATGTTGGTGGCCGAGGGCTTCCTCCAGGCCCGGGCCTTGGCCAGGAAGTTCATCACACTCTACCAGCTCTGCAAGGAGCTCCTGTCCAAGCAGGTGAGCCCTCTGCTGTGCTCTGGATCCCCAAAACCAGGGATGTGACACTCTGCTCTGGATCCCCAAAACCAAGGATGTGACACTGCTGTAGATCCCCCAAAATGAGGGATGTGAGACATTGCTCTAGATCCCGCAAAATGAGGGATGTGACACTCTGGTCAGTATCCCCCAAAATTAGGGATGTGACACTGCTCTGGATCCCCAAAATCAGGGATGTGACATTCTGCTCTGGATCCCCAAAACCAGGGATGTGGCACTCTGCCCTGGATCCCCAAAATCAGGGATGTGACACTGCCATGCACCTCCAGGGCTGAAGCTTCACAGCTTTTAGTAACTGACTGCCTTTGTGGCAGCTGCTGGGACGAGGAAGGGGTTGTGATCACCAAAGCAATGACATTTTCAAATTGCTCTCCTGGAGGATCTGCAAGAGCAGAAGCATTTGACAACTGCATTAGTGAGAGAGATTTTTCAAAAGCCTCAAATGCCACCATGACTGGGGCAGTATTCAGTGACTCTTTGCTTTTCCTCTTAGCTCCTATTGATTCTTCAGCCTGCAAGGGGTTCATGATGACTGTTCCTCTCTTAGTCCAAATAAATACTTCTCTTTCATGTCAAGTGTTGACCATGTAAGGTCACCTCCAGTGCAAAACTCTTGTTAATCAGATTTTAACTTGGCATTGTCTGCATAGATCCAAACTGGGGTGAGTTGAATCAGGAGTCCAGATGGAAAACCTGATCTTGGCTGTGCCAGCCTGAGCTGGGGTGGGTTTCTGCCTCGTCACAGAAACTTTGTGCTGTGCAGCTGGAGGCCCTGTGGGAGCTTTGGCCTCCCACACAAAGCAGTCAAGCTGTTGGGCTGTGCTCTGCAGGGTCTCAATGGAGCACAAATAGAAGGACTTGATTGTTGGCTTGGGAGTTCCTCTCATGCCTCTTTAGCATTCCTTTCCAGCAGTGTCCTTCCTGCCCCTGCTTGCTGGACTGTCCCCAGGACCAAATGTCCCTGGTAACCTGGTGATGGAGAAATGTGGGTGTCTGAGGCCTCAGAATGGACTAACAAGCCTTCCACCTCAGTAGCTCCTGCAGATCCAGGGCTTTGGCAGGCCTTGCTTAACCTGCACCAAGGCCAAGGTTTTAGGGTTTAGGAGAAAGAATTGCTTAGGTCTCCAGAGTTCAAGTCCTACTGTTGACTTAGTGCCAGCTCTGAGCCCATGTGAAGGCAGGGACAGCTGAATTCCTTGACTCCTTAGTGCTCTCCCTGGTGGGAAGCTCACCTTGTGAAATGTAGACCAGGTGACTCAGGCTGGTGGAGGTCTCAGACCATGACACAAATGACGAATTTGGCTGCATTTCCACTGCTGACTGCTCTGGCAGCTGGGACTGCTGGTTTTTACCCCTGCCTAGGCATAAGCTCAGCCCTGTTTTTATGTCTCTCTTCCCCCTCACGCAGGACCACTACGACTGGGGTCTGCGGGCCATCAAGTCGGTGCTGGTGGTGGCCGGCTCCCTGAAGCGCGCGGACCCCGAGCGGCCCGAGGAGCAGGTCCTGATGCGCTCCCTCCGCGACTTTAACATCCCCAAGATCATGACAGATGACGTGCCAGTGTTCATGGGGCTGATTGGGGACCTGTTCCCTGCGCTGGATGTGCCTCGGAAGCGCGACCTGGATTTCGAGGCCGTGGTGAAGGAGGCTGTGCTGGAGCTGCGGCTGCAGCCTGAGGACAACTTTGTGCTCAAAGTAAGGCCAAGGGGTATTCTGCTCTACCCACACCATCATCAGCTCAGCGGGGTTTTTTCAAGCATCTTTGCTTCTTCAAAGAGGGCTCTGCACAATCACAGAATCGTAGAATGGTTTGGGTTGGAAGGGGCCTTAAAGCTCAGCTTGTTCCACCCTCTGCCATGGGCAGGGACACTTTGCACTATCCCAGGGTGCTCCCAAGCCCTGTCCACCTCGTCTTGGGCACTTCCAGGGATGGGGCAGCCACGATATTCCCTTTGCAGACAGACCTTGATGGAGGACAGTCAGCTGTGCTGGGTCTGACTTCTCCTAAATCCAGCTCTGCCTCTTCCCTGGATTTCCAGAGACTGGCTCTTGTGCACGTGCAGCCCCCAGAGTGCAGAGCCTCTTTGGCTGGTGGCTGTCACCTGTGAGCAGTGCTGGAGGTTTGTCTGCCTGCTCAGGATTTCATTGTCATGGTTTGATTGGTCAGACCAAACTGGGAGTCAAATCCCTCTGTGTGTCTGGGTCACAAATTTCTATACGAGGGCCCCAATGAGAGCTAATTTCACAGAATGCTTTGGGTTGGAAGGGACCTTAAAGGACATCTCATTCCACCCCTAAACCACGGACAGGGACTCTCTCCCCTAGAATTTGCACATGTGAGCTTCACTTTGGCGTGTCTGTCAGCTCTGGGGGTGTTTCCCCAGGTGGTGCAGCTGGAGGAGCTGCTCAGTGTCCGGCACTCCGTGTTCGTGGTGGGGGCTGCAGGCACAGGCAAGTCTCAGGTGCTGAGGTCCCTGCACAAAACCTACCAGAGAATGAGGCGCAGGCCTGTGTGGACAGACCTCAACCCCAAAGCAGTCACCAACGACGAGCTCTTCGGCATCATCAACCCAGCAACGAGAGAGTGGAGAGATGGTAAATGTCTTTTTGTGGCTGAATTTGGAGAGAAAAAGGGTATTTTTAATGAAGCTCCTGAGCGGATGATGGGTCTCTGCGTGCAGGTTTCACCGTCCAGGTGCTGCTCCCAGCCCTGTGGGGGTTTGCTGTTGGAAGGACATGTAGGGTGGCACAGCTTTTTGGGAATTTATCTTTTTGCCATAAGGAAAATCATCATGTTCATTAACACCAGTACTTTCCAATTCCTAACTGGGCAGGTTGTTTTTTGGGGCTGGGCTGCTGATGGAAGAGAATTCCCTCCTGCCCTGTGCTGTGCACTAGGGTCCCCCAAAAAATATCCCCCAAAATCCTGCCATTTCCAGGTTTCTGTGGCTGGACACTCCCAGCAGCCTTTGAGAGGTGTTTTTCCTCTGAATATCCCTGCCTGATCTCCAGCACACGACGTTTGCCAGGCTGTTGATCCTGATTGCTCCTGAGGAGGATGAGATGAGCATTTAAGACCTGCTGAAAGATAACAGAGATGCAGAGTGAAAACGTTGGGTTGTGACTAATCCAGGAAGGCAGCTTTGATTCCCTGTGTGGCTGTTCTGGGAGCTGAGGGGGAGGTGAGGGACAACAGCTCCATAAATCATCCTTGGCCAGGGAGAGTCCTCCAGGAGAGGAGCTGCCACCACCTCCCCTGCCCCCTGCCACCACCCCTCCTGCCCCCTGCTCCGCTCCACTGCCAGGGTTAATTTCTTTTTAATTGTGATTAGGGACCCTAAATCAAAGAGCCAGAGGGAAGTGTGGGATGTAGCCAGCCCTCTGCAGAGGGAGCTGCACGATGGGGATTGTGGATCAGGGGCTGTGGGTGGCACTGGACAGCAGGACAGACACTGGCAGGTGGCTGGCCAGCGTTCTCAATCCTCTAATGTTTCAAGAGAACTTACAGGGCTCCTCTCTGATGGCTCAAGACAGATATTTTCTGCATTAACCATTCCTGAAAATGTTGTTTCTTGATGCCGAAGAGCAGCCAGGCCATTTTCAGCACGGCCTGACAGGAGAGGACGTGTCCCCTTATGGATCAGCTCCTCCTTTTCCTCTTCCCGAGTTCATCCTGTCACTCATTTCACTGCCAGCAGCTGGGAAGTTTGCACATCTTAGGTGGAAAAAGGCCCCACAAGGGAATCCTAAAAGTGTTATTTGTAGAACCAAACTCTCCTTTCAAATCCCAAATCCCCTCTGTGGTGTGGATGCCCGAGGTTGGGAGAGGAGCGCTTCCCTCCAGCAGCTGCTGTGGTTGTGATGCTCCCAGGCAGGAGCTGCTGCTGGCAGTGCTGGAGAGGCTGCCAGGCTGTGTCCAGCGTGAGGAATGGAGTCCAGGCAGAGCCAGGGAGGTGTTATTTATCCCTGACCCTCTCTCATGGCTGTGTGGCGGAGCTGCTCTGCACAAGCTTTGTTCTGGTCGTGCGGTGCCACCGGCGGCTCCTGACCCGCATCACGAGGGAATAGCTGGTCCTGGAGAAACAAAAAGCATGCCTGTCACAATTCACTGGAAAAGAGGTTGTTTCTAATGCTTGCCTGATGTTCCTTCATGCAGACCAGCCTTTCCCTAGGTATTTCCTCGTGTGGAGGAGAGTGATGGTTTTGTGGAGCTCTCATTTGCCCTGCAGTACTTCTGCTCTGTTCCCAGCTTCTCTCTCTTCTTAGCATTCATTATTTACTCCCCTTGAGACTCTGCATATTCTCTGTCTCCTTGATTTTACTGACATTTTGTACTGTCACTCAATGTCATTCTGGGCTTGTTCTCCTCTCATTCTCACTAAAGCCATGACCCAGTGTTTAAAGCATCTTGATTTTCCTGATATACTTCAAGCCACAGAAGAAAGAAAAAAAAAAGAAAAAAGAATTTTCAAGGCATATTCAGATGGTTTTCTCTGCATTGTGTAGTTTGTGGAGCTTTTTCCTCTGAGTATCTGCTCTTCATTTTTCCTGTATGTTATGGTTTTCAGTGGGAATGAAGCTCATGTAGGCCCACCATCATTCTCAGTGATAATAACTCTGATAATATTTTTTTTCTTCAAAGGAGATATCATTATACAGTATTATTTATGTCCAGATGCAAAGAGTTATGAATGCATAAGGGGAAAGCATAATTTTTTAGGAAGTTTGCTGGAAAAATCTGTTAGAGCAGGTGACAACTTCAATGTTCATCAACATATTCATGTCACCCTCCCAGGACTGTTTTCATCAATCATGAGAGAGCTGGCCAACATCTCACATGATGGTCCCAAGTGGATGGTACTAGATGGAGATATTGATCCAATGTGGATTGAATCTCTGAACACTGTGATGGATGATAATAAGGTAATGGATGTCAGCTAAAGAAGCAGGTATTCCTTGTCAGGGGTGATTCAGCCTGGGAGAAATGCGGATTGTAATAACATCTCCTGGAATAATGCAGCTGTGCTTCTTCAGACACACCAAACAATATTGCATAAAGGCAATGGTGCATGAGGGAAATAACTTAGAGCTTGTTTTCATTGGAATTTCCCTTTTCTGGAGAGGCGTGCATGTGAATAATTGCAAATGTCCTGATCATAACTTCAGGCCCTTTAGAAGTAGGGGAGGTTCATAATTCTGTGTCTTTCCCCCACCCTGAGGGAGTGCTTTGGATTCTGGGTTGTGGAAGAGAGAAGGAGCATTCTGTGCCTGTCAGAAATCGTGTCCTGGCATCACAGAATGGTTTGGGCTGGAAGGGATCTTAAAGTTCACCCCATCCCAGTCCCTGCCATGGGCAGGGACACCTTTCATTATCCCAGGCTGCTCTAAACCCTGTCCCTTGGGCACTGCCAGGGATCCAGGGGCAGCCACAGCTGCTTTGGACACCCTGTGCCAGGGCCTGCCCACCCTCACAGGGAACAATTCCTAATTCCCAATATCCCATCCATCCCTGCCCTCTGGCAGTGGGAAGCCATTCCCTGTGTCCTGTCCCTCCAGGCCCTTGTCCAAAGTCTGTCTCCTGTCTCTTGGAGCCCCTTCAGGTACCAAAAGGCCACAGTAAGGTCACCCCAGATCCTTCTTCATGCTGAACACCCCCAGTTTTCTCAGCCTGTCTGAGAACTAACAGAGCTTTTCCATCCCTCTGCCCATCCTGGTGCCTTCTCTGGGCTCTCTCCAGCAGCTCCAGCTCCTTCCAGTGCTGGGGCAGCTCTGCAGGAGGGCTCTGACCAGGATGGGGCAGAGGGGCAGAATCCCCCCTTGTCCTGCTGGGGCTGCAGCCCTTTGCTGCTGTGCCTCAAGGAGCTGGGCTGGGCAGCCAAGCCCAGCAGTGCCAAGTGCTAAACACTCTCCATTCCTGTTCCTGGCAGAGCTTCAGGCTGTCTGTCTGCCTGTCTGTCTGCACATGCAGGTGCTGACCCTGGCCAGCAACGAGAGGATCCCCCTGAAGCCCACGATGAGGCTGCTGTTTGAGATCAGCCACCTGCGCACGGCCACCCCGGCCACCGTGTCCCGGGCAGGTGAGTCCTGCTGGGCTGCTCCTGGGGCTGCTTCCAGCCTTTTGTTGGCCAGTCTTAAGCTGTGCCAAGGGAAATTTAAAAAAAAAGGATATTACCAGCCTTTTTTCATAGAAAGGGTGATCAAGTATTGGAATGGTTTGCCCAGAGAGGTGGTGCAGTCACCATCCCTGGGTGTGTTTAACAAAGCCTGGATGTGGCACTGGGTGCCAGGGTTGAGTTGAGCTGTTGGGGCTGGGTTGGACTCGATGATCTTGAAGGTCTCTTCCAACCCAGTGATTCTGTGATTCTTTGCAAGCTGCCAGGCTGGGAGCACAGCTGCCTGTGGTGTGCAGGGAGTGTTCCTGAAGCTCACAGATGCACTGAGGATCCCAAGCCCAGCCCCACCTGGGGTCTCTCATCATCTTGGGGGTGTACTCAGAGTGTTCCTGCTGCTGCAGTGGGGCCATGGCTGCAGCACTGCTGAGGGAACTCTCCTGCACAGCTCTGTGTGTGCCTGATGAGGAGAGAGCAGCCTTTATCCTAAAGAGTTTTTGGAGCAGGGCATGGGAACAGAGAATGAAGGTTTCCCTTCTGTCTGGTGCCCAGAGCAATAACATGGCTCAGGAAACACCACGTTCCAAATTTGGGGCAGGATCATGAGAGTTTCCTGAGTTACATCTCTTCACTGTGAATATTTCTCCTCTTCAGTGGGGCATGTAATGCGGGACCAGGTGCATTTGACAGGGTTTCAGTTGTTTCAGAGAGTAGCTGAAATTTCCTGGTGGAAAAAGGGAGAGCCTCTGCTGTGTCCTTACTCTTGTCTCTTCTCCTGCACCTGAAGGGATCCTGTACATCAACCCCTCAGACCTGGGCTGGAATGCCCCTGTCAGCAGCTGGATTGACCGGCGGGAGGTGCAGTCCGAGAGGGCCAACCTGACCATTCTGTTTGACAAGTACCTGCCCGTTTGCCTGGACACCCTGAGAGCCAGGTACCACTGCAGGGGGTCACTCACACGGTCCAGACCAGCTCCAGGGCTGGCCAGTGTCCTCCTTGTCCCCAAGAGCCCTGAGTGTCATTGGCTTCAGCTCCAGGAAGCCGTGGGTGAGGGGGCAGCTGGCACTCCATCCTTGCTTGGTGTGGTCTGGTTCTCCTTGGATATTGATTTGATGGTTCCTGTGCTGGTATCAGTTCTGTATCTCTTGGAAATGAAATCCAGGAGATCCTAAAGGGAAAATCCAGTCTCCTGATGTGTCAGGCCAGACCTGAGTTCACTTCACAAGTTTTGGGTCAGTGGAGCAGATTTCAGCCTGCTGCTGAAAGAAAGTGTGGAAGATGCAGAGCAGATCCTCTTTTATCCTCTCCCCACATCTTTTCTACTCCTTTGGGGGTGAGGAGGAAGCTGCTGTTTGTGTGAGAGGGTGGGATTGCTCCAGAGGCAGTCCTCTCTTGGATTTCTTTCCTGAAGCATTTGAGCACAGCTGAGTCCCTCTGTGTGAGCTCCCAGTCTGGCTGTGTTCCATGGCCGGACACTGACCACTGAATGTGAGAAACAGCACAAAGAGTGATGGCTTTAAACCAAAAAAGGACAAATTTAGGTTGGGTATTAGGAAGAAATTCCTGGCTGTGAGGGTGGGCAGGCCCTGGCACAGGGGGAGGTGTCCCTGCCATGGCAGGAGGTTGGAATAGATGACTTTTAAAAGAAGAAAAGTCAGTGAACAACTGAACCTGGGCACCATCAGCCCCAGTGAGGAGGTGTCAGGAGGAGCTGCTGGAGTGCAAGTCTTGCTCCTTGGGACTGGGAGTTGGGAATCTTGCTGGGGAGCTGCTCTCTGGGTGCCCAAACTTTAAAGCTGTTGGCAGCAAAGCCCATCAAGCATCTCCAGCTCTCTCTGCTGAGCAGTTGTCAGCCCATGAAATCCCCAGGATTAGCTGCACCAGCCCCGAGCTGAGTATTTTGGTAGCTTGCTTAATTCAGAAATTGTAGAACCAACCTTTCAAATAGCTCTAATTACTTTATGGAGGACTTCAGTGCTGCTACAATATTAGTTTGGAATTCTGTAAGTGCAGCTTAAACGAATGTAAAATGGCAAGATGAAAGGTTTTATTTTATTACTCCTCTATTTGACCGCTTTTGAACTCCTGGCACTCCCAGGAAATCATCGCCTTCAGCAACTCCTCCATTTTACTTCTTTCAAGAGGATCAAAGTTTTTAAATGCCTGAAACTTCTGATTACTGTTATTATGTGCGTGTGTGCCAGTGCCAGTGGGGCTAGGAAGAGGATGGCTGTTCTCTTCTTCCTGCTGACAAGGAAAATGCTGATATTCTGGCAAAGCATCCCTGCCTTGCTTTCCTGGGCTGGGAGCACCCTGGTGCTTCACCCAATTCTGTTTTCCATTTCCAACCCTCAGATTTAAGAAGATTATTCCCATTCCTGAGCAGAGCATGGTTCAGATGCTGTGTTACCTCCTGGAATGCCTCCTGACAGAGGACAACACACCTCCTGACTGTCCCAAGGAGCTTTATGAACTTTACTTTGTCTTTGCTGCTGTCTGGGCCTTTGGTGGCTCCATGTTCCAGGACCAGGTAAGAAGGGATGAGAAGATCAGCATCTTTCAACAGACCTTTTATTGCCTTTTTTTTCCCCTGCTTTTTTCTACTTTCCCAGACCTAAAGCTGTGTCAATGCTGCTGTTTGACCAACAATCCCTTTCATGAAAAGCCTCATTATCCAGGGGGGAGCACTGGAGAATGGCCAAGCCCAGCGTGGTGCTCCCTTGGTGCCATCACCTCCAGGCCGTGCAGAGCCAGACCAGCTTTTGTGGTCCTTGTGGAGGATTTAACCCTCCATTCCCTGTGTGCCAGCTGGGAAAACCACAGCCCAGCTTCTGTCAGTGCAGGGTGGCTTTTAATCCAAGCCTGGGGGGCACGGCTTAATTCAGAAATTGGCTCTTGCCCAGCAGCTGAGGAACTTCAGCCCCTCACTGTGGCTGGTGGCACTTGGACGTGGCATTGCCGTGCCACAGCAGCTAGCCCTGGCGTGGCAGGGCCTTGGCACAGCTGGGTGTGTGGCAGGAGGAGCTGGGAGCAGGCTCAGCATCCCGCTGGGAGGATTCTGGTCGTCGCTGCTCTGTAAATGTCAGGGAGGAGAGCGTGAGCACACGGCGTCCGAGCGAGGGGGAGCCTGATGAAAAACGATCCAATATAAAAGCTGTTTATTGCTCCCTGCTGAAGGTGCCCTTCCTGGTGACCTTTTGCTGCTGAAATGTCAGGAGAAACACGCTGGAAGGCTTCCCACTGCTCAGGGTTTGTTGGTGGGGAGCGAGGCCCCTCTATAAAAACAGATGATAGATTTGCCATTTCCAGGCCCTCAAATTAGCAGAAATCCACACGGGGTTTTTGTTAAGGAAGCAGTTTGAGCTCGGCACCATTCTGGCAATAAAGCTGGGGCTGGGACTGCTCCACTTAAGGGCTCAGCCCCTCCCAGCGCTGCGAGCAGGGCGAGGCACCACTGTGAGAAAGCTTTTAGCAGCGCTGCACATCCCTTCTCTGCTGCCAGGCTGAGGAGCAGTGACAGCAGGAGAAAGGAGATTACAGTCATTCTGCCTCTCTGGGCAGCACGAGACTGCAAAATCTTGGATGCTAATAATGTGTTTTTCAGATCATCTGGTCTTTTGATGCGTGGTGGCTCGGGGAGGTTTGCAGAGGACAGTCAGTTCAAAGCCAGGTTTCCTGAGGGTGGCTGAGCAGTCCCTGGTCCCACCTGCTCCCAAAAACCCGTGTGGTGGCTGTGGGGAGGAGAGACCTAATGGAGATGCCCCAGGATCAAACTGTGCTGCTAAAACTGGCTCAGTGATGCATGTGCTCTCTCCCAGACATCTTTTTAGCAGCACTTTCCCCCTCCTTCCCCCCTGTTTCTCCCCAGGGCTGAGGGCTGCAATCCCTGTGCTCTGCATGGGAAGGGTTCAGACAGTGGCTGGCCCAGTTTCACAGAGGAGAACTGAGGCAGGGAAGGGGACTAAGCACATTTTGCAAATCCTGACTCAGTGTCTAAAGCAAAAACTGTCACCCCAGCTCCCAAAGAAAAAAAAAAAGTTCAGATACTTGAAAATCTTCACGCATGGAGGGGAAGGGGACTAAGCACATTTTGCAAATCCTGACTCAGTGTCTAAAGCAAAAACTGTCACCCCAGCTCCCAAAGAAAAAAAAAGTTCAGATGCTTGAAAATCTTCACGCATGGAGGGATAGAAGGGGGGAAAGCAGGAAAGCAGGAGCTTGCTGGGCTCTGTGGCAGCAGCCCCTCTCCCATTCTTTGCTGAACTGGGGTCTGCTGCTCCTGCTTGAAAATAGGCCAGAAAACAACAGCTAAGTGTTTGCAGGGTGGTGTGATTTATGAGGAAGAGATTTGGTATGCATGCTCTGACTGTCCATGGCCACGGATGGAGATGGATGTGGTGTCCTTGTCTGTTGGAAGAAGTAGGCACCAAAAATCAATCAAGTGTCTGTTTAGTCATAGGCACGTATTTCTCTTTTTCAAATTGATCCATCTGTCTAATCTCAGACATTCTAGGAGTGATCAACACAGAGGATGAATTATTTAGGGGAATAAATAGGAGTGATGAGAAAAATTAAGAAAATGAAAAATTAGACTTAATAATAGGAAAAAAGATAAGATTGTTATGCTGTGGAATATATTTTTAAGGACTAATCCCACTCTGCTGGACTGGGATAAATAGCATTCTCCATTTCTAATGAATTTCTCTGGATTTGTCTAATTTCTCCTCTCTTCATCTGGCAGCTCGTGGACTACAGAGTGGAGTTCAGCAAGTGGTGGGTGGCAGAATTCAAGACAATCAAGTTCCCTTCCCAGGGCACAGTCTTTGACTTTTACGTTGATCCAGAAACAAAGAAGTTTGAGCCTTGGTCTAAACTTATTCCCCAGTTTGAATTTGATCCAGAGGTGCCCCTGCAGGTAGGTGACCCCAGCAGCTTGCTGGGCTGGAGGAGTCCCTGTGTTTTAGTGACTGAACGTGGGTGTTTCAAAAGGCCAGGCACTGATGGAATTCTTCATTGGATACAACTAAATCACCCATCTTTTTGCTGTGCTTTGGCTGTAACAGCACAACCTCCATCCATCTTGCAAACACGAGTGATGTACAGCAGGGGCAGGGCTGCTGTGCCCAGGGTGCAGAGAGAAGCGGTGACACAGAGCAGGGACAAAGCCTCTGAGGCACCACGACTTGTTGTCACTCTCGTGGCTGTAAACAGAGATGGGCTTATGTTTGGGCCAAGAAAAGAGTCCCTCAGGTAGCGAAATGTGCTTGCCAGTTGCACACCTCTGGTTTTTTTCAGAAGTGCCACAGTGAGCAGATGACTTGTAAAAATATCGCTGCTTTAGCAAGGCGGGATTTTGTGCGGGGATCCAGGGTTCACATGAAAAGATAGATTTTAATGGCTGGCGGCAGCACATCACCCCTTCCCTAAAAGGCTCAGTGGCTTCCAGGGCAGGGGGCACTGAGGTGGGTGCTGTGCCCCCAGGCCTGCCTGGTGCCCACGGCGCAGACGGTGCGGCTGCGGTTCCTGGTGGCCAGGCTGCTGCAGCGCCGGCGCCCCGTGCTGCTGGTGGGCACTGCTGGCACGGGCAAGTCTGTGCTGCTGGGGGACACGCTCTGCTCGCTGGACACCGACGTCTTCCTGGTGAAGAAGGTGCCCTTTAACTACTACACCACCTCTGCCATGCTGCAAGGTAAGCTCTTAAAGCGTGCTGGGGCCTTTACAGAATCACAGAATAATGAGGTTGGAAGAGACCTCTGAGATCATCGAGTCCACCCCCCGCCCTCACACCTCAACCAGACCATAGCACCAAGTGCCATGTCCAGCCTTTTTTAAACACATCCAGAGATGGTGATTCCACCACCTCCCTGGGAAGAGCATTCCAGTGCTTTATTATTCTTTTGGTGAAAAATTTTTTAGGTTTAGGTTGGACATCAGGAGGAATTTCTGCATTGAAAGGATGGTTGGATATTGGAATGGGCTGCTCAGGGAGGTGGTGGAGTCACCATCCCTGGAGGTGTTTGACAAAGCCTGGATGTGGCACTCAGTGCCATGGTTTAGTTGACAGGGTGGTGTTGGGTCACAGATTGGACTTGATGATCACAAAGGTCTTTTTCCAGCTGGGTTAATTTTGTGGTTCTGTGTGATTCTGTGTCATTCTGTGATTCTGTCATTCTGTGCCATTCTGTGATTCTGTGTCACTCTGTGATTCTGTGTCATTCTGTGACATTCAGTGACATTCTGTGTTTCTGTGTGATTCTGTGACATTCCTGGGGCATCCATTGTGGTTTGGAGCTGGATGTGCACTGAGAAGCTCAAGGAAAGACCCGTGGGTGAGTTGCCCATGTTGTTGTGGGCCCACTCACAACCCCACGGTGAAACTCTCTTTTCAGCAGAGCCCTGCTCTTGTGGAGATGTTTTCCAACCTGAGGATTTGCCTTCTTAACCCCACCACTCTGGTTCAGGGCTGTGCCAAAGCCCAGGCTTCAATCTGCTGCACTTTCCATGGCTTCTATTGACTTGAAGTGTTTCTAACATGCTGGAATTGAAGAATAAGACGGTTTTTTTGGAGATGTCATTCTGTGCCATTCTGTGATTCTGTGTCACTCTGTGATTCTGTGTCATTCTGTGACACTCAGTGACATTCTGTGTTTCTGTGTCATTCTGTGACATTCCTGAGGCATCCATTGTGGTTTGGAGCTGGATGTGCACTGAGAAGCTCAAGGAAAGACCCGTGGGTGAGTTGCCCTTGTTGTTGTGGGCCCACTCACAGCCCCACGGTGAAACTCTCTTTTCAGCAGAGCCCTGCTTTTGTGGAGATGATGTTTTCCAACCTGAGGATTTGCCTTCTTAACCCCACCACTCTGGTTCAGGGCTGTGCCAAAGCCCAGGCTTCAATCTGCTGCACTTTCCATGGCTTCTGTTGACTTGAAGTGTTTCTAACATGCTGGAATTGAAGAATAAGACGGTTTTTTTGGAGAGGATCCAAACTGTCCTCGGGGTGCAATGATGGGAACTGCGTCCCAATTAGAAGTGAGGATGGTGGCAATGGCCAGGGCTGCATGCTGGGGCTGTGCTCCTACCCTGCCACAGCCCAGCGTGTCCCCTGGAGCAGGTGCCACCCCCTCCCCAGGGGCACAGAGCTGCTGACCTGGGGGGCTCAGACCCCCAAGGAATTTCTTGCCCCAGGGAAGCCCTTCAAGGAAAAAAAAATGGGTTAAACCTCCCTTTCTGGCCAGTCTCACAGCCATGGGCAGCGTGATGGTTGCAACCTCCTTTTTCCTTTTCCTGCTGGAGTGAGGAGTGCCCTGGCTTGGGAGGGGGCTGCGCTGGGGACCCTGGTGTTCCCCACCTGCCCAGGTGAGTGTGTGCAGCTGTGGGGCAGGTACAGGCTGTCCCTGTTGCTCTGAGCTGAGCCCTCCCCTTCCTTCCTCTGCAGAGCCCAGCACATCTTCATCACAGGAAATGTGATTTATGCTGCCTGGCATCCTTCCCCACTGCTCATTTTTTAGTTAATTTGTCCCTTTTTGTGGAGTTTGTCAGTTGGCTGCTTCTTTTTCTTCCCCAGCAGGTGCCTCTTTAGATTTGTAAAATGTGAATCCAATGCAGTTTGGGGTTTTAGTTTTTATTTACTTTGCAAAGAGCCAACCTGAAAGCCAGGAATTTTTTACTCCAGGTGCTTGTTGGGACAGAGATTTTTAAGGTGCAGAGCTGCACTCTCGAGGGGAAGCACAGGGATGTGGTTCAAACAATCTTTGTGGACCTGTAGCTTACAGATTTTCATGTGCATGGGGGTTAAAAGGAGCCAGACTCTCTCTGTGCCCAAACCTGGGCACAGTTTTGGGGATTTTCTTTGGTGTATTGTGACCAAATCCCACTGCCTGTGGAGCCTGGAGCTCTGGTGTGCTGCTCCATGCCCTCTTGGACCTCTGCTCCTCCATCAGCTCCATCCCTGCCCTCATTGCCCACCTTCCCCCTCCAGATCTGTAGAAAATGACAATAAATGTTTTTTTGGGGTTGGGTACTCTTCCCCCCATGGCCATCAGGGTGAGAGGAGGCACACTTGCCATGTCTGGTGTGCAGTGAGTGTTTGAGGGGCTGATGGGGATATGTCAGGAGCCCAGAGCAGGGACCCTGCAGGATTACTGTGGGATAAGCTTTGAATTAAAATGCAACTTCCACAAACATGTCACTTCATCCCCAGTAATTGCATTTCACTATGATGAATCTCCTGCATCCTTGTTTAACCTCGAAAAGGGCTGATTTTATGTGTTAATTAAGGCCTAATTAAATTTAAATTAAATGCTTATTTGAAACACTTAATTTGACTTGCTACCAGAAATTTCAAATATTGTGGTTTTATTGAAGGGGTAGAGAGGCTCCACTGAGGAAAAATCTATCATTTTTCTAAGCACAATTCATGGCTTTGTGCAGAAGTGTCTGTGACAAGAAAACAGCTGAATTCTTAGTGGGTAACCAGGCTGTCTGCAGGGCACCCAAGCAGGAAACAAATTGGGTTTTAAAAGATTCATGGTTTGAAAAAATAACCCCAGAATATAAATTTTCCCTAATAACTTTTGCCCTTGATAAGGGATGGCTGAAGTGTGCATTTGCATGAAATTTTTATCAAAACTTCCAGTTGTCCCTAATTACAAAGGATTGCTCCTTGCCTTGCTGCTGCTTACAGGACTGGTGATAACCCCAAACTCTGTCAGTGAAATAAATTCTGCCTCCATCTCCAGGAGAGCTGGGAGCACCTGGGAGTGAAGATGGGCTCCAGGATGGGCAGAAAATTCACCCCAGGGCCCAGAAAAGCTGCTGCTGTTTGCTTTGCCCCTTCCTGAGGCAGGAAAGGTTGCACTGAAAGAAATCAATAACCTATAAAACATTTTGTGCAGCAGCGTGGGGTGATCTGCATTAAATATCACTCCAGCACTGTAAATATTCCCAATATGCTACAGTCTGGAGCAGCACATAACCTCAGCCTTCTCCTAGAACAAATGGGAATTTTCCAGAGCTTCCAAATGAGTTTTCTCCCCATGCTCTTCCTTCCTAAAAAGCCACAAAGGTGGCAGGTGGAGCTGGGAGGGCTGGGGCTCCCTGCAGCAGGCTGAGCACTCATCCCCGTCCCTCCTGCCCCTCCAGGTGTGCTGGAGAAGCCTCTGGACAAAAAGGCTGGCAGGAGTTACGGCCCCCCAGGCACCAAGAGGCTGGTGTACTTCATGGATGACCTGAACATGCCCCAGGTGGACGCCTACGGGACCGTGCAGCCCCACACCCTGCTCAGGCAGCACCTGGACTACGGACACTGGTACGAGCTGCTGGGCCTTTGCTCTGGGGTGGCACATCTAAACTGGCACATCTAAACTGGCACTGCTAAAAGCAAGCAAAGCAAAAAAGCAGAAGTGTAATGTTAGATTGGAGCATGTATTTCCCTTAAGCTTGATGAATCGTGTTCCCTGGGCTGTTGGGGTCCGTTCCAGCTAGCTACGGACACTTGCTCACACCATAAAAATAGACTAAGGTAAAAGATTGAGAAGTGCTCTTCTCCACGTGGGAATGTTCTCCTTTATTCCAAGAGACACACCAGGAGGATGAACCCATGGGAGAAAGAGGGTGTTCCCTGGTGGCAGGGGACATTTATACCTAGGGATGGGGACAGAGGGAGAGGTCCACAGGCAATGGGACACCAGTGAGGGGAGGGGTAACCCAGGAGGGACCACCAGGGGGTACTGGGGTGGGTGAGGGAAAGATCATGAGATGGGGGAAAGGGATAACAAGCCATGTGGCATAAGCTATTCAGTGCAATACAGAACTACTCTCTGCAAATTCCCACTCACGCAGTGCAAGAGAACAACTAAAACTGGTGCACCACAACATAAGCTGTCACCTAACAAAAAGTTCTATAACACTACTGATTGCCACACTTATAAAACCCAAAGTTCTCAGTCTTTTGTGGGTGAAACACAAGATGTCAGGTGCAAGGATGGGCTGAGAACTTTTTGTCCAGTCTGGTGTTGGGAATGGGGTTTGAGATGAATGCAGAGCCCTCTTCCCATCCCGTGGTGGAGCTGGCTGGGAGGCTGTGGGTGAGGAGAGCACTGTGCACCCTGGGCTGTCCCATGTCACCAGCAAACACTCCCTGAGCATGGAGGGAGGCCATGGACTGCCCCTGCTGCGAGATCCTGGTGCTGTTTTCAGCCAGGCAGCAGCAAACAGTTGTTTTCCAGGCAGAGGTAATCTCTAGGAAAACCAGCAGCAGTGCTTTGGAAGGAGAGTGGAGTGCTTTACACTGCAGCCAGCAGGACAGGGATACTCACAGCTCTCCCACGGGAAAAACAAGGCAGAGACACAGAGACATTCCCAGTCTGCTCAGCTGTGTGTGCCCAGACTTGAACAAAATCTTCCCAACCACAGAAGCACAGTGGGGTGGGAGCAGAAATTCAGGGCTGTGGGTGTTGGGGAGGTTGGGCAAAAAGGGGGTGTGTGGGGTGTGTGGGAGCCATGCCACATTTTGGGGACACCATGTGCCAGCTGTCCCCTCCCAGGTGGGTCCAGGCTCCCTGCCCTGCTCTCAGCAGCAGCTCTGGTGCACCCTTGGTGCTGCTGCTGAGCCCGGGGTGCTGAGGAGGGACAGGGGCACAGCTCTGCTCCCTTGGGCTGCTCTGGTTGCACATCCTTCCCTGCAGCCTGCCTGCCCTGGCCCTGACCAGAGTCCCTCCCGTGGTTTCCCACAATTTCCATGCTGGGGCTGAGCCCAGAGCTTTGCTCAGCACTCGTTACCAGCTGGTGGAAACGCCAGCTCCAGGATCTCCCCCAGCAGCTGGGCCATGTGGAGAGGGGCAGAATGTCACCCCCCTGAAGCCACGAGGGTCCTGGCAGCCCACAGTCCCACTCAGGGGTGTGTGCTCACCGCGTGTGGCGTTTGCTGTGCCCCAAGGTACGACAGGAGCAGGCTGTGCCTGAAGGAGATCAGCAATGTGCAGTACGTGTCCTGCATGAACCCCACTGCCGGGAGCTTCACCATCAACCCCCGGCTCCAGGTAACGCCCTGCTCCAGGCTCTGATTTTTGGGTGGCTTGTTCAGTGTAGGAATGTGCCCCCTCTTGATGGAGTGACAAAACTATCCTTTGTCCCCTTAAAAAGGAAAGAAGCCCAGGAGTTTCCTTGATTAGGTGAAAAGACATCCCATGGGACCTGGGGGACTTCACCTCACACTTAAGGATAGCCAATTGGACAGCAGCTAAAAAGTCCTGCCTGCGCAATTTACTAGAAAAAGAAGAGAACAAAGGAAATAATCACTTTTGTGGGGTGTTTGACCAGGAGCAAGAACCTCTTGCACCTGGCTTGGTTTTTTCTCTGTTTGTTATTTTGCCTTTTATTAAACCTTTTTGTTTCCAGCACTGCAGCAGAAGTCATCCTGCTGATTTTATGCCTCCAATAGTACCTGAGCTATCTTGGGTGTGTGTTATAGACCTCCGAGAGCTTATGAGACCTGGCTCAAGGAGGCTCCTGTAACAGTTCAGGCCCAAGGCTCCAGGAGAACCCGTGGCAGATCCTGCTGTCGTTCAGTCAGTGGAAACAGCATGAAGTGACTAATTCCTGATGGAATTTCTCCTTTCTTTGTGTTTCCTCATTTTTTACTGCTCAGTGGGAGGAAGAAGTCACAAGTTCCCCAGCAGCTGGACACCCACTCTCAGGAAAACTTCTGGTTCAGACAGGCAGATTTTGCCCTCCTCTAGCTGATTCTGCTGGACCAGAGTTCTTGAAAGTCTTTTGGTGGCCAGGCATTGGAACTTGCAGCCCAGGGAGGTGGTGGAGTCACCAGCTCTGGATGTGCTCAAAAATGAGTAGATGTGGCACTGCACAGTATGCTCTGGGATTTGTTCAAAGGTTGGACTTGATCTCAGAGGTTTTTTCTAACCTTAATCATTCTACGTTCTCTTCCTCTGCAAGCTCCTCATCAACAAAGTGTCTCCTGGGAGGGGCTGCTCCTACCACAGACAGGCCTGGGCTTCCCCAGGGCTCTGTGGGGCCTTCAGACCTCTCAGCTCTTCAGTGGACTGAGCTTCCCTTGTGAAACACCACTGAAAATCCCTTGTCCAGCCAGCAGAAGGTGTCTCCTGCCAGCTGTCCTCTGCTGGGAATATGGAGGGGGGACATAGTTCCAGTGGGCTTCAAGGCATGGGATCATAGAGCATGCCAGGTTGGAAGGAACCTCCAAAGATCATCTGGGCCAACCTTTCCTGGGAGGTGGAGCCCAGATGAGATTGTTCAGTGCTGTGTCCAGCCACAGAAAGGGCACTGACCTGCGAGGTGGTTTCCGTCTCTGACCTTCCCACCTCTCACTTTCTCTTCCTCAGCGTCACTTCTGTGTCTTCGCTCTCTCCAACCCTGAGCAGGACTCTTTGTCCAGGATCTACAGCACCATCTTAGAGCAGCACCTGGCCAGTGGGAACTTCTCAGAGGCTGTGCAAAAATCAGCCCAGCAGCTCATTGCCCTGGCCCTGGGGCTCCATCAGAAGGTGGCTGCCACGTTCCTGCCAACAGCTGTCAAGTTCCACTACGTTTTCAACCTCAGAGACTTCTCCAATATCTTCCAAGTAAGTGCAGCTCCTGTCCTGTGCCATTTGGAGTTTGTGCCTGTGTCACAGGCAGCTGAGGTCCCTCTGGCCCTTGGTGAGCCAAACACAGTGTGCCACTCAGCAGTGACACAGCATGGGTGTTCCCTGAGCTCAGGGGTGACCTGGGGCCATTCCCTGACCCCTGACTGGTTTTGGGTGGATTCCAGAGCCATCACCCATGACTATTTACTTTCCAGCCTCCTCTGGCCAATGGGGAGGGATGCACAGCTCCAGAGGGAGGTGTAGATTTTGAGGGGTTTGAAGTGTCCTCTGGCTGGAAAAAGGACAAACAGGAGAGAGCTTTGGGCTCCTGACCCCAGCCCTTTGAGCAGTGGCTGTTGTCAGGGTGCTGGAGCTGGGCTTGTCTCGGTGATCCCCACCCCACTGGTGTGGGTGGGGGTCCGTGGCACCACCCCACCACACAGGGAAGCTTTTCCTGCTTGGGACAGGAGCTGGATGCTCTGTGGGTGCTGGCCCTGAGGAGAGGACAGCAGTGGCTGGTTCAGCTGCTCTGCCAGAGCCAGGGCAGCTTGGTGGCTGTACCAGCACGTCCTCTCAGGTGCTCAGCATTGAGCATGCAGGATGGCAGTTAAAGAGTGATAAATCAATCCAAACCAGCTTTGATTTTACCACTGAAACTGAATCACCAGCCACTGCACCAAAGTGAAGTTGTTCAGCTCCAGAAATGTTGTCTTCCATCCTTGGTGAGATTTTGTTTTTCTGTTTTCCCCAGCAGTCTCGTGCTTTGGAGCAGCTGGTGTTACTGCTCAAAGAGCCTTTCAGATTTTCAGGCTGATTAATAAAATTTGATAAATTCCTGAGCAGCCACACCGAGGGTCAGCACCGTAGCCTGTTCTAAACCCCCAGCTGGTCATTTGTCACTGTCCTTGTTAACACCTGCTTCACAAAGTGGGGACGTGGAAGTTCAGAGCCTTGTGCCTGCCATCAGACAGGAGCTGAGGCAGAGACAGACAGAGAAATCTGGGACCAGGACCTGAACAAGTGACTAACTCCACTGTGGCAGGAAGGAGTCAGGGCTGTCACTGTGCTCAGCTGAGCATCAGCAGCTCAGGATGTGAGATGTGGGTCTTGGTAAATCCTGCCTTCCAGTTCATCTGGGTTTTGGGAGGTGCAGGGAGAGAACAATTCACCTTTTCAGTGGGAGGCTTTAATTTGATCTGCTGAATGTGCCAGGGTTGGGGGTAACAGAAAACATCCTGCCAGCTCCCAGCTCTGGGCCAGAGGGTGACAGGAATGCTCCTCATTCTCCTTTCAAGGGATTCCCCATCCTCTTCTTTTCTTTGTTTCTTTTAAATGTTGGCTCCACCTCCATCCCAGATGCAGTGACCCACAGCCACGTGTCCCTCTTGCTTTTGGGGTGTGGGGGTCTTTAGATTCAGTCCCTTCAGAGGGATTGAGCGATTTTTAATTCTATTTTAATCAGTTTGGGATCTGATGTGTTTTTCCTTCCTCTCTGAGTTGTCAGCTTTTCTCACCATTTTTTTTTTTTCTGGAATAAATAAAATAATTTGACAGCTGTAATGACAGATGTGAAATCCAAACAATCTGAGCCGTGGACCAGTGAGCAGAGAGGGCCTGCTTTACATTGCTTTCAATGCATTTAATATTTAATGTATAAATAATTAGATGTTAGGAATAAAAGCTGTCTGTTTAATTCATACCATTGAAAACCCTGTGTGCTGTTAATAGGCTTAGTATAGGCGACACCTCTTTGAAATATAATTCTTTTATGCATTTTAATAGAGTTCATGGTAAACATACTGTGCTAAGCAGACAGCAACTGATATTTCCTGCAGGCAGAATGCACCTAATTAGAATTAATTGATTAAAAGAAAAAATAGCCACCAGTAACATTTCCAAACCTTTTTTTCCTTCTTGACAAAGCACCCGTGGCATGGGGCTGGGATGGCAGAACCACGTGTCTGGGCTGGTGCCTGGCTCTGCAGGGCCCCAGATGCTGAGAGCAGGACCCCAGCCCAGCCCGGGGAGGCTGGATGGGGGATTCAAATGGGTGCAATCAGTGTAAACCTTCAAAAGAATGTGGGAAACCTTCCCAGGGCTGTGGGCAGCAGGTTGAGGAGATGATTCCACCCCTCTGTGCTGCTTTGTCAGACCTCACCTGAAGCACTTGTCCAGCTCGGGGGTCCCAGCACCAGGGGACCTCCCAGGAAGGACCTGGAGGTGCTGGAGGGAGCCCAGAGGGACACCAGGATGATCAGAGGGATGGGGCAGCTCTGCTGGCAGGAAAGGCTGGGAGAATTGGGGTTGTTCAGCCTGAGGAGTGCTCTGAAGTGAACTGACTGTGGCCTGAAGGGGCTCTGAGAGAGCTGGAAAGGAGCTTGGGACAAGGGATGGAGGGACAGGACACAGGGAATGGCTTCCCACTGACAAAGAGTAGGTTTAGATGGGATCCTGGGAAGGAATTCTTGGCTGTAAAGGGTGGTGAAGCCCTGGCACAGGGTACCAGAGCAGCTGCTCCAAGGCCAGGCTGGACATTGGGGCTGGGAGCAGCCTGGGACAATGGGAGGTGTCCCTGCCATGGCAGGGGTGGATTGGGATGATCCTTAAGGTCCCTTCCAACTCAAACCCCTCTGGGCTGAGAAGCAGCTTTGGGAGTTTTGGATTCACAAAGGACACGTTCCCTGGGTGTTTGGGGTGGGGTTGCCCAGGTGCAGGTGGCTGGGAGGGGACTCAGCCTGGTGGGTGCTGGGGTGGATTCCCTCCAGCCAAGCCTGGCTTTCCTGGCTCTCCTTGCTCCCCACAGGGCCTGCTGTTCTCTACCCCCGAATGTCTGAAGCAGCCCCAAGACCTGGTGAAGCTCTACCTGCACGAGTCAAACCGGGTGTACCGGGACAGGATGGTTGAGGAGGTGGATTGGGACACTTTTGATAAAATCCAGCGGGAGATGGTGAAGAAATGCTACGACGTAAGTGTGGAGGTCTGATGAGGTCTGATTCTGATGAGAATGGAACAGAATGGGTTTATTGAAAGGGAAATCAGTTCTGGGGATTTTCCTTTCCCTCTCTTTCACCTCTGTGCTTGTTTCCCCTTTTCTAACACACAGGTGCAACCATGTGGACATAAAAGGCTGGAACACCACAATTCCCTTGGAAGGCGGCTCAGAGCTGCAGTGGGTTTTCCTGCATTTGTTCTCTATTTTCTTCTCTTTTACAGGATATTGAGGACACTTTAGAGCAGGCCAAACACATGAATATTTATTGCCATTTTGCCAAAGGCCTCGGGGAGCCTGGCTATAGGCCAGTTCCGAGCTGGGAGGAGCTGAACCAGATCCTCGTGGAAGCCTTGGAGAGCTACAACGAAGTCAATGCTGCCATGGACCTGGTACTGTTTGAGGATGCCATGAGCCACGTGTAAGGGCTTTTCTGCCTTTATTCTCCCATCATTTGTCCGTGCAGGTGGTTTTTTGGGATTTCCTGGAGGATGTAGGAGTATGGATCCGTGGGCTGAGGCAAATAATTTGTAGTTCTACAGGGCCAAGTGCCAGGTCCTGCACTCTGCATAAACATTTCTCAGATGTGACAACACTCAGGTGCTTTTTTGTCTTCCCTTGCCAGCCAGGACAGAGCTGGTTGTACTGGGCTTTCCCCAGATGCTGACTGCTGGTTTAGAGCCACATTTACACAGGCCCTTAGAGGGATTTTCCTCTGTATAAAGTAAGATTATGTGCATTCAGCCTACTACTTTTAAAGGATGGAGGCATTTAAACTGCTTTGATCCTCTGGAAAACCTGCTTGCATGGAGATGCCTGGAGGTGCAGATGGATTCCAGCTGGAAATTGGACATGTGGGACTATATGAAAATAAGCCTCCTGCTGATTATTATGAAGCTGTTGACGTGCTTTGGGGGGCACCTCCAGCTCTCACACACAGCCTGGGGGAATCCCAGCAGAGACAGAATCACTTCTGGGTGCTGAGATGCAGAGCTGGCCTTAGGTGGCTTCAGGAGATGGAGCTGCCCTGGCAATCAGAGCTTGAATTTGTGCAGAAACCTTGTCCCAGGAGGTGCAGATTTGGGACTCTAAGCTGGAAGGAAGCCCCTGACCTGCTGCAGCCAGGGTGGGTGGTTTTAATTCTCACTGGACCTGGCAGCCTGTTATATATATCTGTATATTGTATATACACAGGAGTAGCATTTGCATATTTATATATATATATGTATGTGTGTGTGTATATATATATATATACAATGTATATATATATACACAAATGTGTATATATATATGTATATATACACAAATGTATATATAGAATTTTTTTTTAATACACAAAAACAAATTTGTCTGTTCCAAGTGCTCCCAACCACTTTGTTTTTTGGTTTTGGTGGTTTTTGACCACTGGGCTGGGGCAGATTTTCCCTGACAGTCTGGGCATTCCCTCCTCCATCCATGGGGGCCATGGAATCTGCTGTCCATGAGTGTTTCTGCTTGCATTGCCTGCAGAATGGTGACAGGAATGTTGACCCTGTGCTCCTCTAGCACTTTGCAGGAATCGGGATTTGCAATTGGAATTTGCAAAACATGGCACTGCCCCTCCAGTTCTTACTGAGAATAATGAGGAAAGCAGGATTTGAGCACCCAGCAGCACTTCACGATTTCACTGGAGCTGAGTGAATCTCATTCGCTGCATTTGGAAATTGCATTTGGCTGAAATACACAACCTCTTCCATCTCAAACAGCTTCTGAATGTCAGCTTGAATTTGCTGAAGATTTTCAGTTGGGAGAAAAAAAAGAAGCAAAAAAGACATTTGATGACTTAATATGTGTAGGGCCATGGGGGATATCTGTCAGTCACCTCATCCAGGGCTGTGTCACAGCACGGAGCCCTGGGGAGCACATCAAGGCAGTGACACGGGCAGAGCTGGCCTGGGTAATTCAGAGCAGGAATGCTAAAGCTCTCCTCACAGTCTGGATTGCTTTTATGGAAATAATTTCACAGAAATTATTAAATTATAATAAAATCGGTCAGAGTCTGTGCATAGATTATGGAATACTGGAGCTGTAATAAAGCAGGGTAGTGTTTCTCACTTTCTTAAATTAAAAATAATTAGATTAATCCAGGAAAATAGTGAAGGGAGCTGAATAAAGGAATGGGGCTTGTGTTTCAAACCCAGGACAGGGAAGGTTTCACAGGTGGGATCCTCTGGACACCCCTCACCTAACAGGGAACATGTGGGGGTGTCAGCATTTGCTTAAAGAGAACAAAAGGGAGGCAGACAGGGTTCACCATAGGACCCTCAGGGCAGCAGACCTGGGAAATAACAGCAAGTTCATTGTAAGAGTGAGAAAATCTCACTCTTATGTAGTGGTGGTATGGATAAAAGGAACAGAGAATGTTTTCCAGGCAGGTTTGTGCCATGCCAGCCAGCTGTGAATGTTCTGGAATGCTCAGCAGGGCTCCTCACCTGTGCACGAATCCCAAAGTCCTGACAAGAGGAGCTTTTCTGGGGAGGGGAGTCAGAATTGAATTTTGCTCTCAGTTTTTGCATGTTAATGTAGTGTCCTTTTCCCCTTGCACTCCCTGCAAAGACACCCAGGCCTTCACTTAAAACATTGTTCTGTCCAGCAGGACTTGGCAGGTGGAAAAAAAACAGGGCACATTTTGAATTGCCACCAAACTTGAGGTTTTTTTCTGGACAGGTCTCAGCAGAGATGGGCATTGATTGCTGCCACGTCTCCGAGACTGCCATTCTTCACCCCGCTCAGAACACAATTTCCTAGTGAATAAAATATGTATTGAAAAGCAGTGGGCAGAGAAATAGGAAATACTCCTGTTAATGAGAGGTTTTGTATGCCTCGGTGCAGCTGCCGCATCAGCCGCGTCCTGGCGGCGCCGCGGGGGAACGCGCTCCTGGTCGGCGTGGGAGGCACGGGGAAGCAGAGCCTGACCCGCCTGGCTGCCTTCCTCAGCTCCCTGGAGGTCTTCCAGATCACCCTGAGGAAAGGCTACGGCGTCCCTGACCTCAAGGTGGGGGATTTGAAATGGAGGGGAAGGGAAAAAAAAAGAGCAGAAGTTGCCCTGAAGGGTCGTTGTGTGTTGGGAAAGAGAATGGGGGAGGATGATCGTGAGCTCAGGTGTGCCCAGGTGGGCAGGAGGTCAAGGTCACCTGGGCTGATGGAGTTCTGGGGTGGCAACAGGGCCAGGGCAGTGCCCGTCCCCTGTGCTGGCACTGCTGGAGCACCTCCAGTGCTGGGGACAGCTCTGGGACACTCAGGACAGGAAGGACACTGAGGGGCTGGAGCGTGTCCAGGGAAGGGAACGGAGCTGGGGAAGGGTCTGGAGCTGCAGGAGAGTTGAGGGAGCTGGGAAGGGGCTCAGCCTGGAGAAAAGGAGGTTCAGGGGAGATCTTGTGGCTCTGCACAACTCCTGCCAGGAGGGGACAGCCGGGGGGATTGGGTTGTGCTCCAGGGAACAGGGACAGGAGGAGAGGGAACGGCCTCAGGCTGGGCCAGGGCAGGCTCAGGTTGGATATTTGGGAATATTTCTTCATTGAAAGTGCTGTTCAGCCCTGGCACAGCTGCCCAGGGAGGTGGTGAAATGCCCACCCCTGGAGGGATTTAAAAGCTATGTGGATGTGGCATTGGGGATATGGATTAGCGGTGGCTTTGGCCACTCTGGGGGAACAGTTGGATATGATGTCTTTAGAGGGCTCTTCTAACCTAAATGCGATACTGAAACACCCCAGAGACAACATGCAGCTGTGGAGAGGAGCAAATGCCTTGCTGCAGTGTGTCTGCCCCGGGCTGCAGCCACACCTGGGCTCTCCTGGCACTGCCCTGAGAACATCCCAGCCCCGAGCCTCAGCCCTCACCTGTGCCGATGTTCTCAGCCACTGGACAAGTTCTGAAGGATCCCATTTCTGTGCCTGGCCCGTGCTTTGCAGCATGTGAGCCCTCCTGGTGTCCCCCTTGCAGGCAGACCTGGCAAACCTGTACCTGAAGGCTGGGCTGAAGAGCGTGGGCTCCGTGTTCCTGCTGAGCGACGCGCAGCTCGCGGACGAGCAGTTCCTGGTGCTGGTCAACGACTTCTTGGCATCAGGTACAGCCCTCGGGCTCTGCCTTCCCCTCTCCTGGGGAGTTTTGCTCCTGGCAGCACCTGGAATTCTGGAATAGACAAAGGGGCAATGATGAAATGTGCTGGAAGTTACATTTCCTGGTGAATAAAAGATGAAGTTGAGCTCTGGAGTAAAAGCTGTGCCAAGGTTTCCCTGGGCCTCTATGTACCATCAGCTGGGAGATTTCTTGTGCTTCCCTCATGGCTTGTACCTGTTTTTCCATATGGCATGGGATTCTGCAGATAGTTGTTAAGGGATGTGTCTGTTGAGCTGTTTCAGCGGGGGGCAGAGCCAAGGGAATCTATCACCAGGTGAGGAGTTTCACCTGTGGATCTCCTGCATCCACCTCAGAAATTAAGGTTGTTTCTGGATACAAGATTTGGATGGAGTATCTGTGAGCTGGAGGATGAAGGGGTGACCTTGTCAGTGTGTGTCACCTGGCTGCTTATCCCATTCCAGTCCTTTCCCTGTCGTTTTTCCAGTTGCATTCAGGTTTTTGAGGTGCTGCTCCCCCAAACCATTGCAGGGCAGTTGGTGTCCACACCAGTGCTCCATTTCCCTGCAGAGCACGGCACAGGTGTGTGTGGCTGAGCAACCCTGTGCCAGCTGTGCCAGGCAGTTCTGGGGGTGCAGGCTGTGTCACCAGGACCATGGGAGGACACCTGCAGTGGGCATGTCCCCATTTTCTCTGGCAGATCCCTGCCACTTTTGGCCTTGTTTGTGAGTTGGATGGGGAAGGTGGCAGCTGGGCCAGGTCCCACCAGGGATGGGGAGAGGTGAGGAATCAGCAGCACAACTGCTGGCGAGTAGCTCCAGAGGTGACATGTGTGGCTGTAAATTGGTGGCCAGATGGCTTCAGCAGCAAACAAGCTCTGAAGCTCTTCCCTCTGAATCAGCTGTAGTGATTGTGATCAGGAGCAGGGACAGGATTGCTGCAGATTGTGGGGAGGGGCTCCCACCAACTCCTACCCGTGGTGTAGATGCACAAACATCTCATGACTGAACCTCAGGAGAGCTGAGATTCCTCAGCCTGCAGAAGAGAAGCTCTGGGAAGACCTTAGAGACTCTTCCAGTGCCTAAAGAGGCTCCAAGGGAGTTGGAGAGGGACTTGGGACAAAGGGACAGGAGAGGGGACAATCCTTCCCTGGCAGGCTGGGCAGGCCCTGGCACAGGTGCCCAGAGCAGCTGTGGCTGCCCCTGGATCCCTGGAAATGTCCAAGGCCAGGTTAGATGGGGCTTGGAGAACCCTGAGATAGTGGAAGGTGTATTTCTTACTGGTTTCACTTGTCATTATCTAGAACAAAATATACCTTTTAATCTCTTGGATGAATGAGCAGATTTCTGATTAGTGTATTTCCCTAAGTGATCAGTGCTCACATTGAAAGGATCTGGCTCAATAATGATGATTTTAATCAAATCAGAAGCCAGAAAGGAAGTGAATATGTGATATATTAAGGAAACAATAAGAAAAAAAAAATTTGGTTGGTTGCATTTTTGGCAAACAGCTGCTTAACTATTAACTTATAAAAGTTTTTACAAGATTTGTAACTTGTAAAATGTTTGGATGGTTTGGGAGTTACTTGGCCACTGCTGGAAAGTGCCCTGAACAGCTGCAAAAATTTTACATGTAATTAATGCATTTGCAAAACTTCAATGATTTTATAATATGTATGGCTTATTAGGGATTTGAATATTTCTTTTTTAATCTAATTAGACTGCAGAGCTAAAAAAAAAAATTTTTCTACTTTGACTCTATTCTCACTTCCTTTCCCTTGTGTTTTATAAGGAAGTTTGCTCTCACAGATGTTTATTTTTCAGCAGAATGACCTTCTGTGCCCCTTTGCTGCTCCTGGGGCTCAGGGGGACCTGGTGCAGGGGTTTTACCTGAGGAGGGGACATCCCTGAGCCCCTGAAGAGGGGGACAGCAGCTTCCCTTTGCTCTGAGACCACAACAACATCCAGACGTTTAAACCCCAGCATGCCCTCCTCTCCTAGGGGAAATCCCGGATCTCTTCCCTGATGATGAAGTGGAAAACATCATCAGCAGTGTGAGGAATGATGTCAGGGGCCGGGGGCTGCTGGATTCCAGGGAGAATTGCTGGAGGTTTTTCATCGAGCGAGTCCGACGGCAGCTGAAGGTGAGATGGAGCACGAGGGGCTGGTGCTGAATGATTTTTTTTGCCTTTTTCTTTTATAAATTCTCTGTGTTCTTCACACACATATTTCTAGCCTGTTATTGTATTAGTAGCTAGTTCCTGTACTTTTCCCTAGCCAGAAAGACAAAATTCCAGAGCTCCAAGCCCAGGGGGTATAAAGCCTCCATCCTATCTTGGTTTTTCTGTGAACCAAGGCCAAAAACCAGCTCTTCAAGACATATTTTCATAAACAAAGTTTAGTTTCCATCTGTAGTCCATTTACATATTGGAGTTAATTGTTCAGTTACTGTTTTAGGTTATGAAGTCCCATCCTGCTTGTTTTTCTCTCTTCAGCCCACATTGTTTGTGCTCTTGGGCCTGAGATTTGGATCATTTGTCCTTGGTCCCCAGCTAGAGAAGGAATTGTTTTGCCTCCTGTTGTGGGAATCCAGGACTCCTGAGCAGCTGACCAATATGATCAAGCAGAGGCTGTTTATTGTTTACATTACACACATATTTATAGATTCTACAAACTACGAAGCACACACTTCTTGATTGGTGCCTTTGTCCTTTCACTCGTTTTCTGCCTGCATTTCTCAGAGTATGTGGTTGGTTACAGTCCAGGTATTTCACAATCCTCGGGAGCTGCTCTGGTGTCACTGGGAGCTGCTGATGTCTTACTGGGAGCTGAGGGTATCTTACTGGGAGCAGATGTCTCACTGGGAACTGAGGATGTGTCAATGGGAGCTGAAGATGTCTTACTGGGAGCTGAGGAGGAGTCACTGGGAGCTGCTGAGGTGTCACTTGGAGTTGAGGATGTCTTACTGGGAGCTGCTGAAGTGTCACTGGGAACTGCTCTGGTGTCACTGGGAGCTGCTGATGTCTTACTGGGAGCTGAGGATATCTTACTGGAAGCTGCTGAGGTGTCACTGGGAGCTGATGGCACTGCCAGGGAAAGGACAGCTCTGCCAGCACAAGGGCAGCCCCAAACCTGCACAGAAAATAACCTGCTGCTCTCCCCACTTGTGTCTGAGCCTCTGGAAATCTCAAGGGCAAAAATAGGTCAAGTTCTCAGTGATGGCAATCTGCTACTAGAATAGAGATTTGTTTCTGTTTATTTAGTTTTTCCAGGCAGGATTTAGGAAGAATAAAGCCTACAACGTTTCTTTTTAGGAGTGTGCACTTTTCCCATTTGTACAGGAGAAAAGCCCAAAATTATACTTAAAAGAGCTGTTATTTTGTAGAGAAATTGCTTGGAATAAGATAATGTGTGAGATAAAAAGATATAAAAAAGGTGTATAAAGTACATGGGCAACAAAGTTATTTTAGAGATAACAGTGAAAAGGGATCAGCTGAGGTGTTACACCCTGGATTGTGCCGCAGCAGAATCAAAAGTTACCAAATTCCTTTCTATTCAGCACAGACCTGTGTTTATATATAGTTTTCTATTTAAAACAGATTCTCCTCATCTTCCCATCTTCCCTTTAGGATTCAGTCAAGGAATCAATAAGCAAATTCATGGCCCACGTCCACATCAGTGTCAACGAGGTGTCCCGGCTGTACCTCAGCAACGAGCGCCGCTACAACTACACCACCCCCAAGTCCTTCCTGGAGCAAATCAAACTCTACCAGAACCTGCTGCTGAGGAAGGACAAGGATTTAAAGGCAAAAATGGAGCGCCTGGAGAACGGCCTGGAGAAGCTCAAGAGCACCTCTGCACAGGTAAGGGCTCCTTGGGGTTGGTTTGCCTTGGTTTTTTTTTTGTTTGGTTTGACGGAGAGCTTGCGCAGAAGAAGTTTGGGCTGGATCCTCGCTCTAGTCTGGCTTGAGCTGGGTTTCTGGAGGAACAGAAGTGATGCTCTGTGCTGGAAAGGAGAATGGAGAGGTGTGTGCCCAGTCTCTGCTGTTTGGGAGGTAACTGAAAGATTTTGGTAAATAAAATGAGATTGGGATCCAGCTGGCTCTGCCATCCTCTTTTAATGGTTAAATTTCAGCTGTGGTGACAAAACAGCTTAGAAAATACAGGACAGTCAGTGATTGTTGAAGTTGCATCCAGGAAATCTACAATAACCCCAGCAAGACTCTTTCAAACTAAACAGTGCATGCTGTTAAAATGAAGCTGATGTTCATTTTTCCTTCCAATATGCTATCCATCTTTAAGGAAAACTAATACATGTATGAAATGCACATCAGTCATCCCCAAATCCCCCAGCTGAAAACTCCCACTGGCACACTCCTCTGGCAGTGACTGGAAGCTGTTCTGGGTGTTTCCCAACCCTCTCTGCAGTGACACCCACATCTGTTGCTACACTCCCATTCTGCTCTCCATTTCATATTCTATTAACTCTTACAAATGTTTGCTCGCAAAGCTTCTCCAGTGGCAAATGAGGCTCTCCTGGAGCTGCTCTGGAGGAATGCAGGAGGGTTGATGAGAAGGAAGGACTGGCAGGTCCATCCCCTTCCACACATCAGCTCTGGGGGCATCAATCACATCTGTCACCCTCAGGGGACACAGCGTGCCTGGAGGTGATGGATGGGCGGGCTGGTGCTCTCAGTGCTGATATCTCCATCTCCCTTCAAACAGTCCCTGCTCATGGAGCAGGACATGGCAGGGGTGGGCACTGCCACGTCCCCTGTGCTGGTTTTTGCGTCTCCTTTGGAGGGAGGGGGAAGCAGAGAGCACTGGTGGCACCCACCAGAGCCACGAGGCCATGCCCTCACTGCCCATCACACACCTCAGCTTGTCACCAAAACTACAGGAAAAACAAAAACCCTCCAACAACACTTTTAGTGTTAGAGAATTGAGACATTATTATATTCTGGCCAGGATGTACAACAGAAATAATTTCATTCACACGCAGCCTGGGTGTGCAGAGAAAACCATTCCATGGCACATGAATTTTGCCAGATTTTTCACAAATTTTATACAGTCAAAACCCATAGAGATTCATTGGTTCAGTGTTCATTGATATCAAATTATGGAGTTCTTAGTCTTTGGTTTCCTGTTGGTTCCAGATCTCTTCCTCTCTGATGCTAATTATGTTCTCATTACCTCTGATGCTAATTAAGTTCTCATTCTTGTTTCTCTTTTTCCAGACCAGGTGTCTCAGACCATGCCAGGGGTGATGTTTGGAGCTGATGGTCGTTATCTTTTCTGTATCTTCTGTGCTATTCCCACTTTGTTAAGATGTTAAATTCATCAGGCCTTGCCTGATGGAACAATGCCCTGGAAAGAAACACAAATCCCCTTCCCTGGGGACAAAGGCAAACAAACCTGACTGAAATTATAAAATAATACATTTTAAACTTGGTATATTTTCCAACAACCTCACCTCACCCATGCAGGCGATAGTTCTGATGGACCTCTGGGGTGCTGCTGTTTTTTCAGGATTTCCCAGTGGTGGATAAGGTGGATTAGGTTTATTTTTTTGGGGGAGCAGCTAATATGAAATGAATCTTTTGAGAACAAGTCCCTGGGTCTGTTGTGACACATGGGAACCCTTCTGTATCCTTCAGGCTTCTCTTCAGTGGGTGATGTGTGGGCAGGGTTCTCTGCTGAGGCAATGGGAAGGATGGGAAAATCAAATCCCAAGAAAGATGAAAGAGCAGTGTTGGTGTCTGGTTGCAGTGAGGCTGGGCTGAGAGGTGCCTCCTTGAGCAGGTAATTAAGATGCAGAGCAGTGAGGACAAACACGTCAAATTCAAGTCTAAAATTAGCACTGGGGGCCTAAAATTAAACACCTAAATTACCAGATGTGCGCAATAGTCAAAACTGCTGTTGATTTGAAAGCAGAGTGTGGGTATTTATCAGTATTGGAAATCATACCAGCATGTTCAGTCTTAAACATGGGTTTAAGTGGCTGAACTTTACATTCACCCCAGGAAATACCCGCTCTGGGGGCTGAGGAAGTGAAGGGTCCTCTCTCTCACCAGGTGTGTCAGCTGCAGGTTGTGCTGGGGGGAATTTTCAAAGTAAAGGGGGAGGATTTTGATCTCTGGGTATCACCTGGCTGTGCCCTAGCTCTGGGGACTGGTGCTCACCACTGGCATTCTCCAGGGCCCAGTAAAGGATGAGGTTTGTGTATTTCTGTATTTCAGAGTGCCCTCAGCACGAGGGGCTGTTTTATCAGGAGCTGCAGGTATTTTTTTACTTTGCTGCTCCCATTTCAAAATAACCTCTCTGCCTCCTTTCACTGTGGTCCACTCTACCTTTATCCCCTTTCTTTTTTTTTTCTTTCCTGTGGAGATTTGGACACCTTGATGCTGTTGATCAACTTTGCTCCTCCAGCAATGTTCTACAAGCAGCTCTCCCTGTGGACAGTGCATCCTCAGCACTCAGGGAAGCTGAAGCCTCCTTCCCGTTAGGAGATAATGGATTGGGAAGATGTGTGGGATGAGTCATTTGTTTTTCAGAGTGCTGTGTGCCACCGAGAGGTCAGCACCCATTGCTGAGTAATTCTGAGGATGGCTGTGGTTAATATTGCATCACTGCATTCCAGATTCCAGCCTGCCTGCCACTATCAATTAATCGCTGACCTTTTGATGTATTTTGTGTTCTTGAAACAAGGCAGGGACAATCAGATAAAATGAGTCTTCTGGGAGCCTGCCCTCCAGGTTTTCTTCTCTTCAATAATTTTTCTCATGCTGTTCTGGTTGTAGGCAAGGGCTTCTCCCTTCCTTTCCCTGATGAAGTCACAGCACATTACCCTTGAATTTCTCATTTGCTTTGCTCTTTCCCTTTCCACCTCACATTACTAATTGCTTATCAGATTGTTCTGCACTCAGGAAGCTGCTCACAGGTTTCTCATGGAATCACAGAATCACAGAATTTTTTGGGTTGGAAGGGATCTTAGAGATCATAATTTTTCACCCCCTGCCATAGCAGGGACACCTCCCACTGTCCCAGGTTAATCCAAGCCCTGTCCAGCCTGGCCTTGGGCACTGCCAGGGATCCAGGGGCAGCCCCAGCTGCTCCGGGCACCTGTGCCAGGGCCTGCCCACCCTGCCAGGGAAGGATTTCTTCCTGACAGCCAACCTAACCCTGCCCTCCTTCAATCTGAAGTCATCCCCCTTGTCCTGTCACTGCAGGCCCTTGCAAACAATCCTTCTCCAGCATTCTTCCTTTTTTAAAACCCTGACAAAGCCATTTCCCCTTCCATTGCTGGGGAGCTTGGCAGGGCACTGTGTGCTCCCCGGGGCTGAGCTTACACCTGCTCTTTGTGCTGCTGTTGAGTGCCCGTGGATTTTAATCCCCTGCTTGTTTTGTCCTGGCCCTGTAAAGCCCTGGAGCCGCCGTTTGTGTGTGTATTGTGTGTGTACCCAGCACACAAAGGCTGATTTCTGGGCAGAAGGTCACAGCCATATCAGCCATCAGCAGAGCCCACTTCAATTTCCTGCAGCCCCCAGAGACCTGGAGATGAACAAGGAGCTGCTGCTGGGTTTGTCACACGGAGGGATTCTGTGAGCCTGGATTTACAGCTGTGCCTTTGTCCTGGTGAGAGCAGTCCCACAGAGCCAGGAGCAGGGGGTGGTGATGGATGGAGGGCGTGTGGAGAGCCCTGAAAAACTGTTCTCCACGTGAAGCCAATGCCAAATGTCAACAGCTTCAGTTCATGGATTGCAGGCTGTGCTTTCCCTTCTGGTATCAGAATGGTATCTCCAAAACCAGTGGCTGGCTTCCCTTCCTGTGAGTATTTTTGTGTTGGTAAAGATGTACCCCAGGAGCTCAAAGTGAACCTTTATGAGCCTGAGAGCAGGCAGGGAAAGGCTCCATGGTCTGCCCAGAGCCTGGGAAAATTCACTGAAATGGGGATTTTAGCAGGAGGTTTTCTGTCTGCAATGAGAGCCTGTGTGAGCTTCCCCCTGTGCAAATCCTGCTGAGGGCTCCCCTTGTGAGCAGGGGGTGAGGAGATGCCACCATGGCCGTGCTGGTGGCCTCCTGGCTGCCAGCTCAAGGGGATGTACCTTCTCAGACTCATCTGACATCACATCTAAAACCCCTTGAACCTCAGAGCTCTGGACCTGTCAGCAGATGCCAACTGCAATTTTTCTGGGGTGAAAATAATGTTAGGAAGTTCTTCCCTGGGAGGGTGGGGAAGCCCTGGCACAGGGTGCCCAGAGCAGCTGTGGCTGCCCCATCCCAAACCAGGCTGGACCGGGTTAGGAGCAGCCTGGGACAGTGGAAGGTGTCCCTGCCCATGGCAGAGGGACTGGATGGGGTTTCAGGTCCCTTCCAACTCAAACCATTCCAAGTTTCTGTGATTCCTGCTGGACTGATGGTCTCAGAGCTGGTGCTGCCCCTGCCCTGTGCCTGGGGAGGGCAGGGGGTGCTGGGGTGAGCAGGAGGCTCAGGGAGCTCCTGGGGCACAGACTCTGCTCCAAACCACCTCGTGCCCAGGTTTGCTGCTGGTGAGGCTGAGAAGATGAAGTGAGGCTGAACTGTAGCCTTGCCACCTCCCCTGCAAGGCACAGCACCTCTGCTCAGGGGGGTTGTGACATCAGAGCTCGTGCCCAAAGGTGATGGGTTTGGGTTTACAGTGATTTCCTGCACATTCCTGCTGTGTGATGGGGCTCCTGGGCTGCATGAAACTGATGTCTAAAGAGAGGCTGCCTGGAACAGAGGCTGGACAGAGTTAAAGGAATAAAGCAGGAAATTATGAAAAAAACCATTCAAAGGATCCACCTTGGGCAGTGCAAGAGCCCAGCCAGGGCTGCACCCAAGACGGACCCAGCATGGACTCAGAGTCACGAGTTTTCACACTTTTATCAGTTTTGGTCCATTCCCACCTTGGGTTCACTGTCCAATTGCAGCTCCAGGGGATGCAGTCCCACCCTCCCAGGTTGCTCTCCTCCATCCCCTGTTCTTTGCACTTTTTGGGGCTGAAGCTGCAGCGGTGTCCTTGGTTCTGGGGCTGGCAAAGGATTGTTGTGTGTGCCTGAGCTGTGAGGAGAGCTGCTGACACTTGGTATGGAGCTCAGAGTTATTTACCAATGCAGTGCAGAGTCTGGCAATACGGAAGGTCCAACTGAAGGCATCACCATGGCTCTGCTGACAGCCAGACCCTTCCTGCCCTGGGGTCCCCTGTGTGTGAGGCTGTGCTGGGCACTGAGGAGCAGACAGGGCAGCTCAGCTCCCACACATCTCTGCCCTGCAGGTGGATGAGCTGAAGGCCAAGCTGGCAGCCCAGGAGGTGGAGCTGAAGCAGAAGAATGAGGATGCTGACAAGCTGATCCAGGTGGTGGGGGTGGAGACGGAGAAGGTGAGCAGGAAGAAGGCGGTGGCCGACGAGGAGGAGCGGAAGGTGGCCCTCATCGCCCAGGAGGTGGAGCAGAAGCAGAAGGACTGTGAGGAGGACCTGGCCAAGGCTGAGCCTGCCCTGGCAGCTGCCCAGGCTGCTCTCAACACCCTCAACAAGGTGGGGTGAGGATTCCCAGTGGTTTTCCTCCTCGCTGGGGGAGAGGGGCTGTGTCATCTGATGGCCCAAGTTCTGCGCATTGTATTGTCCCTCCTCCAGCTTCCTCACTGCTGGTGCTAAAGTGTGTAAAAAAGGATTGGATGTGGCACTCAGTGCCATGGTTTAGTTGACAAGAGGGTGTTTAGTCACAGGTTGGACTTTATGATCTCAAATGTCTTTTCCAACCTGGTTGTTTCTGTGATTCTGGAGTTCCTGGTGGAACTCAGAGCACCCATGAGGCTGCACCATGTTCCCCTTCACTCATTGCCACGGAGAGGAGCAGACAAAGCTGGTCCAAAGGAAGATGTCACTGGGAAAAGCTGTGATCAGGAGATAAGCATTGCTCTGGTTGCAGGAGATTGGTTTTGGGAGGAGTTTTTGTGCCTTGGAAGGTTTGTCCTTCAAGGGTGCTCCAGGGGTTCCCATTTGATGTGGCACTCAGTGCCGTGGTTTAGTTGATGAGTGGTGTTGGGTCATAGGCTGGACTTGATGATCTCAAAGGTTTTTTTCCAACCTCATTCATTCTGTGGTTCTGTGATGTGCCTGAGAGAGGGACCTGCAATTTGTTTTGGTCTGCAGTTCATGCATAGTGTGATAGTGAGTTTGAAAACTTGGGAAGTCAGGAGTTGGAGACAAAAATGCTCTTTTGGTTCCTCCAGTGCAGTTTGGCTGCTTGCCCTGTGAGGGTGCCTGGGCTTTCTCAAGAGCTGCATTCCCTGAACCCGGAGGGCTGCAGGATGTGGGAATCAGAGGATGGATTTGGCACTGGCATCTCAGCTTGGGTAGGAGGGAGCATGAAGGGAAGCTCTGAAGGTTGTTTTAGAGGGTTTGATTGTTATTACTACAGATTTCATTCTTATTTATCCCAATCTTCTGAGAGGGCATAAAACCTCCTGCTCCCCCAGGACCTGGGGAGGAGCAGTGTGCTGTGCTGGTCCCAGGTGGGATGTCAGGAGCAGGGAATGGAGCAGATGTGCTGCAGCCATGCAGAGCAGTGATCTAAAGGCAGCACTGCTGGGGCCCAGAGGAGCCCAATTTATCAGATTGATAGCCTGGGAGCCTGGCTCTATTAGCGGCAGAGTGAAAAGGAAGCCCATTCATTTTTACCTAACAACCTTGTTTTCCCCTTTTCAGACCAATCTGACAGAGCTGAGGTCCTTTGGGTCACCTCCTTCTGCTGTCAGCAACGTCACAGCAGCCGTGATGGTGCTGACGGCCCCAGGAGGGAAGATCCCCAAGGACAGGAGCTGGAAAGCAGCCAGAGTGGCCATGGCAAGGGTAGACAGCTTCCTGGACTCCTTGATCAAGTTCAACAAGGAGAACATCCACGAGAACTGCCTGAAAGCCCTCCAGCCCTATCTGCAAGACCCCAAGTTCAACCCCGAGTTCGTGGCCACCAAGTCGGCGGCGGCGGCCGGGCTGTGCTCGTGGGTGCTGAACATCGAGCGCTTCCACCGCGTGTTCTGCGAGGTGCAGCCCAAGAGGCAGGCTCTGGACAGGGCCAACGCTGAGCTGGCAGCAGCCCAGGACAAGCTGGCCACTGTCAAGGCCAAAATCGCCGTGAGTGACCTTGGGGGGACCCGTCCTGCTTGTCCCTGCCTGGGGGAATCCTCGGCTTGGGCAGAGCTGCTGCTCGGGGCTTGTGTTCTAAAGCAAGGCTGGGAATCCAGAGGGTTGGGGCTTGCAGGGTTTTCTCTCCCTCCTGTTGCACTGAAATCCAGCCCTGTGCTGGGCTGAGCCCCAGCGTGGGCAGCAGGGAGGGGAGGGGGATTCTGCCCCTGTGCTCAGGTGAGACCCCACCTGCAGAACTGCCCCAGCACTGGAAGGAGCTGGAGCTGCTGCAGAGAGCCCAGAGGAGGCCATGGAGATGCTCCAGGGCTGGAGCCAGGTTGGGAGAGCTGGGGGTGCTCACCTGGAGAAGGGAATGCTCTAGGGAAACCTCTGAACCCATTCCAGGCCCTAAAGGGGCCTGAAGGAGAGTTGGAGAGGGACTGGGCACTAGGGATGGAGGGACAGGACACAGGGAATGGCTTCAAACTGAAAAAAGATGAAATTTCGGTTAGTTAAAGGGAAGAAATTGTTCCGTGTGAGGTGGGCAGGCCCTGGCACAAGGTGCTCAGGGCAGCTGTGGCTGCCCCTGGATCTTTGGAAATGTCCAAGGCCAGGCTGGATGGGGCTTGGAGCAGCCTGGGACAGTGGAAGGTGTCCCTGCCATGGCAGGGGGTGGAAAAGGTCTTTAAGATCCCTTCCAACCCAAAGAATTCTGTGATTCTGTGACAGAATTGCTTTTTAAATTTCCTCTGTTCTTCTCCAGCTTTGCTTGCACCCAAAGAGGAAGGCTAAATAGGAATCCTTGTTCTTCCCACTTAATTTTTTTAATGTAATTTGCCTCTTCTCCTGGGCCCTGAGAAAACTCATTATCTCAAACCAGGGTGTTCCCAGTGTGCTGCACAGGGCAGGGGATGGGAACTGGAGGCTGATTCAGTGCTGGGAGCACAGAGCTGGGCTGGCTGCACACTCAGTCCCTGGTTTTGCAGGATGACAACTGCTTCTTGCAGGAGCCTCATTTGTCACGGCACAGCTCCCTGGCAGCACATCTTGGATGTTATTTGGATTTTCGCTACTTAAAAAAAAAAAAAAAAAAGAAATTTAAAAATCTCTGAATAGAAGAAATTACAGTGTGATTAAAAGTGCATTTCCACAGAGTGTAGAGTGAGACCTTTATCATTTGCCTTCAGAAAATTATCTCTATGTAAAAACACATCCTGCTTCTTTTTCCTGCTTTCCTCCCTGCTCCCTCCCAGCAGGATACCTGCTAAGAACAGGCTGTGGGGAGCAGCTGCTCTGGTTTTAGGGTGTTTTGGGATCTCTCTTTGGGAGTGGGATCCCCTCCATGGCTGGGCTGTCGGGCTGCACCCACAACCTGGGCAGGGTCCCAGTGAGTGAGGCCCCTCTGCTCCCCTCAGCCCCTCCACCAGCACCTCACCCTGTTAGAAAACACATCACTCCCTTGATGTTTTCAAGGGCTTATCATTCTTAAAATGCTTACTACACTTTTTAACTAAAAATACAAGAAAATGGTGCAGAACTCTCTGGTCGCCCCTTCCTGCTGCAGATGAAAGGAGGCACCTGAAGCAGGGATGGATTTATAGGGCTTTGGTGTCTAATTCTCCCACCTCAGATGTGCCATACAGTGCTGGGGAACTTTTTTCATCCCTTTATGCTGCTCTTCTCCAAAGCTTTTTTATGCCTGGGCTTTTTATTTTATTTTTTTTTTTTTTAAAGGAGTGGGATTTTGTTAAAGAAAATTGCAATCTTTGGGGAGATTACTGCTGCTCATTCTTACAAAACTGCCTGGATGAGGGGCTCTCTCCTCTCTGCAGATGGGGAGGGATGCAGGGGAGCATGGGATGGATGTGGAGGTACATCCTTACTTATCTGGGATCTCTTGGATAGCTTCACTGCTGGGTGCTGATTCATACCTGCTCACAGCTGGGCCCCAAGCTGTCTCATCCTCATTTTTATTAACAAATGAGAAAATTCCTGTTGTCCAGAACATTAAGGACTTTCTGTCTTTTTTTCCTGCCTGGGAATTGTGTGCTCTACACCTGAGGCTGCTGGAGGTAGGAGTGAAAGGTGTGTCCACGGCTGCACAGAGCTGTATTTGTGTGCCCCTGGTGGGGCCCTGCAGACCAGATATATGCATATATTCTATAGAAATTCAATTATCAGCTCGTGCTTTTGTAGGAGAATATGATATACATGAGCCTTTGTAGGCTGATATGTCCACATGCACACAGGGACAGAAACTTTTGGTGTTATTGTTCCAAGGAAGGTCAAGGAGAGGCTGCTTTGTGTTTGCCAGTATCCAGGAGAGCTGCAGAGATCTCTAATATAATCCTTTTTCATTTTCAGGTTTGTTTCTAGTGTGTAGCTCAATGTTGAAGTGATTTACAAGCAGTTTAGCCTTAAGCAGTCTGCATTGGGTGCAGATAAAATCAATTATTACTTTTCTTATCAGAAGTGAAATGCTCCAAGTGCTTGTGGGAGCTGTTGGTTTGGTTTGGAGCCCAGTGTGAACAACTCTGCCCAAGAACAGGGCTCTCCAGTATTCTCTGCAGGTGCTTTGGCTCTTGCTGCCCCTCAGTGGGGCAGCTCTCAGAGCAGAACCATTTAATTCATTTATTCTATTCCTTGCTGGAAACAGTGTGAGGGCATGGTTTGGAGAGGGTTCAGGCAGAACTCCAGGAGCCCCTTGGGGATTTGAGCAGGACTTGGGGAATCAGCAGAGCCTCAAGGACTGCTCAGACACAAGGGGCTGTAGCATCAGGAAATGTCAAATTTGGGTTCCTTAGCTGCCTGCTTGCTGATCAGCCATAGCACTCATGATCAGGGCTCAGCTAGGAGCCCCAAGTAAATTCATTTTGTGTGTCCTTTGCCTCTGCCTGTGCCAAGGGTGTGAATTCCAAGCAGTGGCACAGCCCAGCCCAGCCCTGCTCGGTGCTGGCTCCTGGTGCCAGCCCTGGCTGGATGGGCTGGGCTGGAGCTTGGCCAGCTCTGGACAGGGGTTTGCTCAGGATCACAGGATCCCAGAATGGTTTGAGCTGGAAGGGATCTCAAAGCCCATACAGTGCCACCCCTCCCATGGCTGGGACACCTTCCCCTGTCCCAGGAGATCCAACCTTCCCTGGAGCCTTCTCTTCACCAGGCTGGGCACCTCCAGCTCTCTCAGTCTCCAGAGCAGAGGAGTCCAGCCCTTGGAGTGTCTTCATGGCCTTTTGGAGTCCTCCAACAGCTCCAGCTCCTCCCTGAGTTGCTAAAACCATGCTGTTCCTGAATTCTTCTGTTTTTCACCCACAGCGCCTCAACGAGAACCTGGGCAAGCTGACAGCCCGGTTTGAGAAGGCCACGTCAGACAAACTCAGGTGCCAGCAGGAGGCTGAAGCCACAGCCTGCACCATCACCCTCGCCAACCGCCTGGTGAGTGCCAGCAAGGGCAGCTCTGGTGGCACCAGCGCTGGGCTCAGCCCTGTGCACACAGCACGTCCCATCCTCTCATGCTTTTGGGAGTGTTTCCTGCACTGCAGCAAGTTTCAGCAGTGAAAATGCTTTTAAAGAGGTTGTTTGCATGAGGTTGTGGCAGAATGTCTTCTCTTTCTCAACAAAACCAGGAGAGGCAGCTGCAGAAAGTGCTGTTGTACTCCAGATGGTTTGGGGCAGCTCTGCTCATTAAAGTGCCTGGCTCTGCTGCCATCACAACTCTCAGCTCCTTCTTGGGGCTTAAATGTGTGAGCAGGTGTTGACGGGCCAAAACAGTGTGAGTCAAAAATGGTATCATAAAAACAAAGGTGTGAACATGCCCGTAGCTTTGCAGGGCCTGAAATGACAAGAATTAGAGCGAAAAGATCTCTAAAAGCCTCAGTCTTCTCTGAGTGAGAATACAAAGGTATTAGAGAGGGGCCCTACGAGGAACTGGAGAGGGATTTTGCATCAGGAACTGTAATGTCAGGACAAGGGAGAATGGGTTCAGACTGCAAGAGGGGAAATTTAATTTAGACATATGGAGGAAATCCCTGTGAGGGTGGGCAGGCCCTGGCACAGCTGGGGCTGCCCCTGGATCCCTGGCAGTGCCCAAGGCCAGGCTGGACATTGGGGCTGGAGCACCTGGGACAGTGGGAGGTGTCCCTGCCATGGCAGGGGTGGGGTGGGATGGGGTTTTAGGTCCCTTCCAACCCCATCCATTCCATGGTGACTCTGTGCCACCACATCCCAGGCCATGCTGGTTACATCTCTTCCCCACCCCATGAGGTGGGAACAACTCCCAGTCCCAACAATTCTGTGATTTTATACTGTCAAAAATTCATCATTTCTGCAGTCAAGGAACTGCTTGCATCCCAACTTCCTGCTGTGCACTGCACACCGTCTCCTGTGCCACCCTGGCTTTGATCTGGGAGCAGGACCCGACAGCCCTCGCTGGTGTGCAGCTCATTTGACATTCAGGAGGTGTCACTGGTGTGACTGTGGGCAGAAATGAGTTCCCAGACTTTGAAACAAACACGGCTGAAGTTGTGTAAGGAATGCAAGTGAACGTGGAGAGCGATGCTTTGGATTGACAAATGAACCTGGGGGATTGAGGCAAGCCTGGCTCTCACAGTGCCAGGCTGGCATCTCAAGAACTTCAGATGGCCTAAGCAAGATGCTCCAGGATCCAAAGGACAGGATATGTGCACCAGAAAGGGAGGCTGGCTGATGAGTGGTGTTTGTGAGGGGGTGTGTGCTAATGTAGAGGAGGAAATTTAGTGATGACAAATGCTAAATAACGTGTGCAGGGAAAACAAACTGTAATCATGCAGTTACATGGATAGGCCCTAATTGCACTATTATCACTCACAGAAGAGCTCTTGGAGTTCTTGCAGAGAGTTCTCAGGAACAGCAGCATGGCACTTGACAGGAGGAAAAAAGACAAATTGAATATTACTAATTGGTAGGAAAAAACCTCAGGAAACAGAAGTTAAGCATCATTGTATTGGGTCTGTCAGTGCCTACATCCCACACGTGACCACCCTGTCTGTCTAAGGAGGCTGTGGGCAACCTAGAAAAGCTACAACAAAGTACATAACCACTTCCATATGAGAAGAGAGGGAATGGATTAGGGCTCTTCATTTTGGAAAAGGTGTAGAAGCCTCTAAAATCATGACTGATGTGCAGAAGGTGGGTGAGGAATGGTTGTTCACTCTCTGTCATTATCAAAGAGCCAAAGGTAATCCAAGGAGTAGCTTTTAATTTGCCTCTTGCTAAATAGAAAGAATTCCAATGACTTCTAGGACCTGAGGTGGGAGACACCTGGGGTGTCTTAAATGTATTAAAAGTGGCACTAGAGTATGATCCAAGCAAAGGAGAAGAAAAGACTTCCAGGATCTAAGGAGATAAAAAGTAACATGAAAAAATTAATTAGGAGTATGGAAGCACCTCCAAGTACCAGAAAAATCAGATCAATAAAGACTTCTTTGTCTTAGAGGGGCTGTGGGACTGCCCCTGGATCCCTGGCAGTGCCCAAGGCCAGGCTGGACAGGGCTGGAGCAGCCTGGGACAGTGGGAGGGGTCCCTGCCATGGCAGGGGGTGGCACTGGATGACCTTTAAGGTCTCTCCCCACCCAAAGCAGTCTGTGATTCTGTGATTGCATGAATCATAAATGAGCTGGTGTGTGGGAGGTCGCACGGCTCCGCAGTGATGATGTCAACAGTCTGTAAAGAATTGCAAAAACGATCCCAAGTGATGGAGCGATGAAACACCATGTAGATAAATGTAATGTAAAGTACATTGGAGAAATGAGGTTTTACTTCACATGGCCTGTAAGTGATGCTGAGCTGATTGTTATCACTCAGGAATGAAAGGATGGAGTTAAGAGAGCTGTGAGCTCTGTGCTCCCAGAAGCAAAAAGCCCTCACCAAACCCAAAGCCCCTCTGAAACCGGATATGAGGGTTTATTAGGAAAAGAAGGGAGAACAAAACAGAAAAATACCCATCTTGCTCTATGAATACCTTCTAAATAAATCTTGAATGTGCAGCATTACCACCACCCCCTCTGCTGCACCTCAAAGGCTGGAGGAGAACGGGAAATGGTGCAGAGCCAGCAACAATAAAAGGAACCAGATAATAAAGATTGCATCACTCGGTGCAGATAACGATTGCAAGGAAAATCAAAAGGCTGCTTCTGTCTGAGGAATTATTGAAGAGGCTAAAGCTCTTCAACCTGAAAAAAAGACAGCACAGGGGTGCTGAGGGCTTGGAATCCTGAGTGGTGCAGAGAAGCTGGTGCCAGCAGGATTGTTCCCTGGTTTTGCACTGGACAAATGTTTCAGCAACTGAAAAGTTCAGGCAGCACATCAAAGGATGTACTTTTATACAGAAAGCTCAGCTGAACTGTGGATTTCCTGCCCACGGGATGCTGTAGGTGCCAAAAGTTGGGTTGATATCCACAGCGGCTTACACTCGGTCATGGAGTCAAAAACCATCAGTGGCTGTTAAGCACAGGGATTTGAGCTCTGGGTCAGAAGGTCCTGAAGTCTGCAGCTGTGGGAAGCTGTGTCCAGAGCTGTGCTTCTGTGTGCAGCATTCCCAGGACAAGGGCTGCTGTCAGCTGCAGGAGAGCTGGGCCTGGGGTGGGGGTTTCAGAGGGGAACCCAATAACTTCTTGGCTTAGGAGATCCTGGCTGTTTATCAGGAAATCCTGGCTGTTTATCAGGAAATCTTGGCTGTTTATCAGGAAATCTTGGCTGTTTATCAGGGGGAATGGAGGTACAAGAGGGTGGAAAGAGAGCTGTTTGATCTGAAGTGTCTGCAGGACAACCAACACCATAGAAACAGCAGTGAGTTCGTGTTGGGAATGTGAAGGTGGCTCTGAACCTCAGGAGGCAGCTGGAATTCTGCTAGAGACAGGACTGGGTCAGATTCACATTCCATGATTGTGCAAATGATCAATTTGACTTGGGAATTTGCAGGTTGGGGGTCTCGCCTCTGAAAATGTGAGATGGGCTGAGGCTGTGAAGGACTTCAAACAGCAGCAGAGCACCTTGTGTGGAGATGTCCTGCTGGTCACAGCCTTTGTGTCCTACCTGGGCTACTTCACCAGGAAATACCGCCAGGACCTCCTGGATGGCATCTGGAGGCCCTATTTGCACCAGCTAGAAGTAAGTCCTGACTGCTCTGAGAAGCCATGGTTTCTGGGATTAATGTGGCCACAAATCCTGGTCCCCTCAGGGGATCTCTCAGGTGAGGGACATCACTGTGTCCTCACCAAGCTGGAGGGAGGATCAGGATGTGGCCATGTACTCCTCCCTGGGGAAAATGTGGTGTCCTTGCTCGATGAAGTTCCTCCATGTGCACAGGAAAATGCCAAACACAGAGCCCAGCTCTGCAGTTTTGTCCATGGCCGTGAAGGAGGGGGGATATCGAGAAGGAATTGGAGCAGGCAGAGCTCACTGCCAGATCTCCAGGAGGCTTGGAAAAACTCCAGGTGTTTTTTCATTCTGGACAGGAGCTCTGGTCGTGCTGGCCATGCCTCTCAGCTGGTTTTACCCATGTCTTGCTGTTAGGACCAGATGGAGATCATTGTGCTTGAAACTTGTTTAATATTTCACTAATTTTAACAGGTTTCTCATACAAATGGTGCCAAGAAGATTTTAAATAAGGTCCCAGAGATGCCCAAATCAAAGGGCTGACCAAAGCAGACAGTTCCTTAGGCTGAGAGAGGAAAAACTTCATTCTGCATTTCTTAACACTGAGCCAGAAACTTAGTTAAGATGTGATTTCAAAAATGACCTGACTGTGCTTAGAAATGTCAAAGAAGTGCCTGTAATTCCAATGAAATGGAAATGAAAGGCCCATTCTGCTCAGACACCTGGCACAGGTAGCTCTGGTTGGCACACCCAGAAATGGCCTCCCCTATCAGAGAAGTGTTTCTGGAGCTGCTGATGCTGGTTTGTAACACAACAGCAGCCTTAGGAGGGCATTAATTCCATCCTTCCAAGCTGGCTCAGGGAGCTGAACAGGGCAGGGAGTGACCCCAGCCAGTGGGGCTGGGCTGTGGGGGGCAAAACCCCTGGGATTGTTTGTACAACAGGGTTGGGAAACAAAACCAGACTGCTAACATCCTTTATAAGGGGAAACCACTGATAAATCATGGAATCACAGAATACTTTGTGGTGGAAGGCACCTTAAAATCATCTTTCCAACCCCCTTGCCAAGGGCAGGAACACCTTCCTCTAGCCCCCATCCAACCTGGCCTTGATCACTCTGAGCACCCTTTATGGTCACTGAACATCTCCTTCCAGGGAGCCAGGGGCAGCCACAGCCTCTCTGGGCACCTTGTGCCAGGGCCTGCCCACCCTCACGGCCAAGAATTCCTTCCCAATATCCCATCAAACTCACCTTCTGTCCTGTCCCTCCATCCCTTGTCCCCAGTCCCTCTCCAGCTCTCCTTCAGGCCCCTTTAGGTCCTGGAATGTGTTCTGAGGTTTCCCTGGAGCATTCTCTTCTCCAGGTGAGCACTCCCAGCTCTCCCAACCTGTCTCCAGCCCTGGAGCATCTCCATGGCCTCCTCTGGGCTCTCTCCAGCAGCTCCAGCTCCTCCCTGAGCTGTTCCCCAGGGCTAGGGCAGCTCTGCAGGTGAGGTCTGACCTGAGCACAGGGCAGAGCAGCAAAATCCCCTCCACACCTCCTTATCCCACCGCTGCTGACACGGATAAACACAACTTAACCACTTTTTACCTCAGCCAGCTTTCCCTGGGATCTCCAGGAAGCCTTTCTGTCTGCCCGGCAGGTGCCGATCCCGGTGACGCCGCGGCTGGAGCCGCTGTCGGTGCTGGCGGACGAGGCGGCCGTGGCGGCCTGGCGGAACCAGGGCCTGCCGGCCGACTGCACGTCCAGCGAGAACGCCGCCATCCTGAGCAGCTGCCAGCGCTGGCCCCTCCTGGTGGACCCCCAGCTGCAGGGCAGCAAGTGGATCAAAAGCACCCATGGAGAAGGGCTCCGCGTGATCCCAGCGGGGCAGAAAGGGTAACGTCGTCCTTCTCTGGAAGGAGGGGCTGCTGGCGTTGTTGAGAATGGGGCGGTCGTGGCTGTGGAGGTGAGCTGGATGAGGGGGCGGCCTGCTGTGGGGCTGGCTGTGAAGCTCACACCCACAGCTAGAGGACAAATGATCAGGTTTGTTGTTTTGGTTGGGATGAGGGCTGGCAGCAATGGTGTTGGCAGCTGGTTGGGGGTCTGATGGCTCAACCTGGACCCACAACCTTCCCAGAGAGAGGTCTCACAGGAGACAGCTTTCTAGGGGTCTCAGGCCGTCCTTCAGCCACCAGGTAACCTCAGCAAGTGGCAGAGAGCTCAGCTCTGAGCAGTGATTTCAGTTCTGCCATGCAAGGTGTACCCTGGCCACCAGGGACAAAGAGACAGGAACACCATGTAGTTGCTCCACAGAGTTCCTTTATTCCAGCATCCTGCAAAGGATGACAGCAGCTCCCTTCTGAACAGGGCAGAAACAGGGGGTTTTATGGGGAAAAATGTGGGTGGTACAAATGGGAAAAAACAATCAGTCCCAACAAACCTACATGGGGTTCCAAAGCATGCTGAGAACTCACCATGGCCAAGGAGGATTTCTCAGTCCAGGAGGGTTTGAGAAGATCTTACCATCGCCCATTCAAGGGATGCCTCTCTACGCCTATCTGTCTCCACATTGGGGTGCCTTCTGGGAGCCTCAGAGGTGGCCAAGGGAGGCAGGAGATTGGTTTTGCAGGCCTGTGAGACGTGTGGCAAGTCACAGGGGGAAGGCCAAGGCTGGGTTTATGGGTACTTGGGTGGTTGGAGGAAATGTGTATGGTACTAGGCTTAATAGGTTGATTGGTAGGAGGAGTGCCCACGTAAGGGAGCATGAGATGTGCCTGCCCAGGGTGTTGGGTGAGCGCTGGGCACTCAGCTGCACTGAGCCAGTCACACTGAGGGAAACCTGCCGCTGTATCTGCTCACATTATCTGCTTGTTCATTACCAAAATGACAGATCTCTTATTAAATCAAGGGTCTGTTTAGTGCTTGGCTCTGTTGCCATAGAAACTCCTCTGAAGCTGGTGATGGAGTGAGCTGAGGCTGAGTATCACGGAATCCCAGACTGGCTTGGGTTGGAAGAGACCTTAGAGACCATCCAGTTCCCCTCGTGCCCTGGGCAGGGACACCTCCCACTATCCCAGGGAGCTCCAAGTCCTGTCCAGCCTGGCCTGGGAAACTTCTAGGGATCCAGGGGCAGCCACAGCTGCTCTGGACAACAGGCTTGTGTAGACCTGTGACATCCTCCATGGGGGTCGCTGCAGGTGTCATGTGTGGTTTAGCTTTTGTATTGGATACAGCCCAGGGCATGGTTGGATTTCTGGGCTGGGTTAAACTTGGCTTCAGAGAATGTTGGAATTTCTTGGGGTCCCTGTGAGCTTGAGACTGCATGTCAGCAGTGCTGAGCAGGAGGATGCTGGGTTTTCCTGGCTGGTGTCACCTCCTGGGAATGGCAGCCACCACTCTGCACACCTGGCTTCACCTGCAAACTCAGTGCAGCTGCAGGGCTGGCCTGCTCAGAGCCAACATTTTGGGTAATTTTAGCTATGACCAGTGAAAAGCTCGAGGCTGAAAGGCTTTTCCTCCCTGCAGCTCCAATTTTAGGCAGAATTCAGCCTCTGGCCCAAGCCAGGAGAGTTCATGGTTGGACTGGTTGTGCCACTGCTGGAAAATCTGAGCCTCCTTAAACAGGATCCAAAACTCAGGAGAGACTCTCTGGGTTTTTACCTTAAATCAGAATTGATTGAAGTGTGCCCAGTATGAATTAAATCATTATTTCTGTGAGGAGTGCCAAGTATCTGGTGCTGCCACTGCCTGAGACCACCACGTGTGCTGTGGTGACAGCTCCTGGCTGATGCTCCTTCTGCTGAAACTCCAGGTACATCAAGATTGGGGACAAGGAGTGCGCCTTGCACCCTGCCTTCCGCCTGATCCTGCACACCAAGCTGGCAAACCCCCACTACCAGCCCGAGCTGCAGGCCCAGTGCACCCTCATCAACTTCTCTGTCACCCGCGACGGCCTCGAGGAGCAGCTGCTGGCGAGCGTGGTGCGCCTGGAGAGACCCGACCTGGAGGAGCTGAAGGTCAGCACCTGGGGATTGTCACTGGGAGCACGTAGAAATCATCAGCAGCAGCATTATTGTACTTGTCATTTAATAATTGTAATTATAATTATTGATATTGTTATTAGTATTCTTGTTATTGGTCTATGCTGAGAGACCCGACCTGGAGGAGCTGAAGGTCAGCACCTGGGGATTGTCACTGGGAGCAAGAACAAATCATCAGGAGCATCATTATTGTACTTGTAATTTAATAATTATTATTATAATTATTGATATTGTTATTAGTATTCTTGTTATTGGTCTATGCTGAGAGACCCGACCTGGAGGAGCTGAAGGTCAGCACCTGGGGATTGTCACTGGGAGCACGTAGAAATCATCATCAGCATCATTATTATACTTGTAATTTAATAATTGTAATTATAATTATTGATATTGTTATTGATATTGTTATTAGTATTGTTGTTATTGGTCTATACTGAGAGACCTGACCTCGAGGAGCTGAGGGTCAGCACCTGGGAATTGTCACTGGGAGCAAGCACAAATCATCAGCAGCATCATTATTACCCTTATAATTTAATTATACTTGTTGTAATTATTGATATTGTTATTGGTATTGTTACTAGTATTGTTGTTATTGTTATTGATCTACACTGAGAGGCCTGACCTGGAGGAGCTGAAGGTCAGCACTTGGGCATTTACATTGGAGCAAGTGTTACAATCATCATTATCATAATTCTTTTTTTATTTTAGTTTTTATTTCTATTATTGGTATTTTTTAATTTTTATTTTATTTTTAACAAACAGCATTTCACATGCCAGCTTGCAGATATTGCTGAGCTCCTCACAAAATCAGACTTCCCTTGTATAACAAGCATTGAGAGTTTTGTTTTTTTTCCTTCAGCCTTCTCTTTTCTTGGTGTTTTGATAACCCTTGTACTTCATTTTCAAGGTTTTTCTCAAAAAAATTCCCTTTATTTTCCTCCTCCTCTTGTGACTGAAAGCTGAGTTTCTCATTACTTCAGTTTTTTTCTGGACTTCACAGATTTAATTTTGGAAGCAGGATTAATCTCGCTCAATTTTCAGCATTTGTGGTAAAGGATCCTCTCTGTAAATATTGTGAGGCTGGCAATGATATTTTTCTCTTCTGGTTCTTCCTCCCACTTTGTAACAGGCCAAAATATTTTCTCTCTCTCTTAATAAGTATGGCTTTAATTTCAAAGCAGTTTTATAAAGAAAATCCTCCCTTCTGACGACATCTTTAGCAGTGTAACAAATATGAATAATCCTAAATATTTTCTAAGAGTGGGAATAAATTTACTGCACGTGCTCATTCATGTTCTGCCTGGCCCGGGCTGGAAGTGCCTCTCTCTTCCCAGTTGTAGCCCAGTAAGCCACTGGTGCCAGTAGGACCTCGAGGGCAGAACACAAATGGGAGCAGGACAGGAGAGGCCGTGGCTCTGCCCTCACTTGTGAGCCTGAGATCTCCTCATGCTCACACTGGTACCCCCAGGACTTCACTGCTGGTTTTGGCATCAGGTTTTAACCCCGTGTTCCCCACAGCTGGTGGGACTGCTGTGGGAGTGCTGAGAGCAGAGGGTCAGCAGGAGGGGTGAGCAGCAGCTGGGGCTCTCCAGGCTGCCTTGACCCCAAGAAATGAGACACAAAGCCACAGGATATGTGTTTGAGATGGGGATAAAGGTCTTTTATTCCTGATTAATTTCCAGCGTTTTCCTACATTTCTAGCAACAGGGATCGGTTCTCCTGGCGCTTTCTGTGCTGTTCCATGTGCTTTCTGTGCTGTTCCAGGTGCTTTCTGTGCTGTTCCATGTGCTTTCTGTGCTGTTCCAGGTGCTTTCTGTGCTGTTCCAGGCGCTTTCTGTGCTGTTCCAGGTACTTTCTGTGCTGTTCCAGGTGCTTTCTGTGCTGTTCCAGGTGCTTTCTGTGCTGTTCCATGCGCTTTCTGTGCTGTTCCAGGTTTCTCTGAGCTGCTAGCTTGTTGGGTAAGGAGTGATCCCAGATCCCAGAACTCTGTCCATTCCCAGGAGAGCAGGAATCAGCACTGCTGGGCTATGGCAATTGTCAGCGGGAAGTCTGTTCCCGTGTGAAGGTGATTCATCCTTACTTTAACTCATGCTTTATGGCTAAAGCTTCCTGGATTTATTATTTGCAGTCAGATCTCACAAAGCAACAGAATGGATTCAAGATCACCTTGAAAACTTTGGAGGACAACTTGCTCTCTCGGCTGTCATCAGCATCTGGGAATTTCCTGGGAGACACAGCGTTGGTGGAGAACCTGGAGAGCACTAAGAGGACAGCTGCAGAGATTGTGGAGAAGGTACAAGGGTGGTCATAGCCTGGAGAAAAGCATGTCTGTGGTCCTTTAAGGATTTCTGGGTGGATTGTAACCTCTGCTCTGCCCATCTCTGCTCCGTCTGCTGAGCAGGGAGTAGAAATTGGTATAAATTGTAAATGCTCTCCATTCTGGAGAGCTCCAGGCCATTTAGTTCTTTGGAGCTTTTTTTGTGTTAAATGACCTATTTAAGACCAAGAGAAAACATCGGTGCCTGATGTGAAGACAATAAAATTTACACACTGTATCAAGGCAGCTTAAAGCTGTTCCAGCATAATCCTGGGTACATCACATTGCCTCAGTTAGGCTGGGTTTTACTACTGACCAGGGGCTGCAGTCTGGGGAGTTTGTGATCTCGAGTAAATCTAAAAGAATTCAGGTATTTCATACCCTTCCATTCCTCAGAGTATAAATCAGCATTTGTGTGAGCACTGCCACCTGCCCAGCTGCCCTTGCTGGCTGCATGGGCTTAGGTAAATGCCCAGAGGCTTTTCCTTGCCACTGAGGGAACTTGGGAAGTGTGATTCCCATGCCAGGACTGTCCCAGGACTGTGGTGGGGATGTTCAGGTGTTTCTCTCTGCAGTCCCCCATCTCCAGAGCACTTGCCCTCCTCCAGCCACTGGCCCATGTTCTGCCTGGCCCAGGCTGGAACTGCTCTCTCCTCCCTGTCAGTGACCAAGACACTTGAGTGATCCTCTCTCCATTAAAAATAAGAATTATTTTGCATTTGTGGTGCATCAGGTGCATTCAGCTCCCTGGGGAGGGATTTCTTGAACCCCCAGAAGAGGTGTTGAAGGGATTTTTTGATGTGGAAAGCTTGGCATCTCCCCCTTGAAGTCAGTGTTTTGGAAGCGCTTCACCCTCCAAACCAGCTGTGCTGTACAGCTGCTCACTGCCAGCAGTGCCAGCAAGGCATGAATTTAGAGTTTACACCTGAATTTATGAGTTTGTGCCCACCTGGAATGCTGTGGAAGAGCCCTGTTAGAGTTTCAAGTCAAGCCTCACTCTCCTTTTGGTCTGCCTAGCCAAATAAAGGTGTGCAGCCAACATTTTCCTTGCTTTGGAAGTTCTCCCTGCTCTACAGATGAAGAGCATCTGTCTGGCCCAGCTCTGGCTCTGAGTTTGGCAGAGCTGCTCCTGAGCCCAGCACTGCTCGTGGGGATGTGCAAACAGGCTCATCCCACAGACCCCACAGCAGACTGAGGCTCATCCTGTGCTTCCTTGGGGTGCCCTGCTGGCTTGCTCTGCCCCAGGAAGCCTAGGAAGGGCTGCAGAGGGACTTCTTGCAGTGGTAGGACAAGGGGAAGGGCTTCAAGCTGAAAATAGGCAGATGTAGATCAGATATTAGGAAGAAATTCTTGGCCGTGAGGGTGGGGAGACCCTGGCACAGATTGCCCAGAGAAGCTGTGGCTTCCCCATCCCTGGAAGTGTCCAAGGCCAGGTTGGACAGGGCTGGGGGCAGCCTGGGATGGTGGAAGGTGTCCCTGAGTGGAATGAGAAGAGCTTTAAGGTCCCTTCCAACCCCATCCATTCTGGAATTCTGTGATCCCATTGCACAGTTTGCAGGGCTGGCTGGGTCAGCGCTGTCCCAGCAGCTCCTGATTATGGGGTTAGAACTGCCTGTCCTCAGCCTGGGACTAAAATAAACCCCAGGAGGTTCAGGGATGGCACTTCTTGCTGCTGAGGTGGAATGAAAAGGCAAACAGGACCGAGGTGATGGTTCTGCCAAGAAGGTTTCCACATGTCCCTCAGAGCAGCTGCAGAGCCCTGCCCAGGGGGGTTTGGTGCTGCTGAGGAAAGGCAGCAAAGAGCTGCTCTAAATTATCAGCTCTCACCCCTGGGGAAGCTGCCTGAGAGCAGCACTGGGGCTGCTCAGCCCAGGGTTGCTAATGGCCTGCACAGGAGGGAGGCAATTAGCACGAGGAACTCATTGATGAGAAAATGAATTCCAGCCAGCAAAGAGCAGGGAACCTAGGGAGAAGTCTGGAGGGGACTCAGGAAACAGGGGATTGGGCAACTGGGTGGAAAATGCAGTTAAATGGAAGGTTCCAGAGGGAGAGGATGCTGGGGAGGGCAGCTCCAGCCTGGCAGGGCTGGTCCTGTGGTGGTCACTTGTGGCTTGCCCTAATGGCTTTGTGGCCAGTGTCTGTTGTTGCAACAGGTCCCCAGATGGGTAATAATTAGTATAGACTCCATGTATTACAGGAGAATGATTAATTCTCTTTATTAAGAAACCCATTGCTCTTTTTTATACCTTAGCTACAGGCGGAATTGATTGGTCCTTTAGTTAAAACACCATTACCGCTGGTTAATTAAGAAACCACCCTTTGGTAAACAAATTTTCATAACGCATTGCACATGTGCACAATATCAGGTGAAGTAAGTTAAGGTAAGAATTGTCTCTCATTCTTTCCTCTGATCTTTTCACGATGCCTGGGAAAGTTGTGTTCCTCTCTGTGGCAGAGAGCTGCAGCCACAAGTGTGGCAGGGCTGTGGGCACTGCCCAGGGGGGTTGTGACAGGAATTGTGCTGTGTTTCCCTGCAGGTGCAGGAGTTTAAGGTGACAGAAGGCAGGATTAACGAGGCCAGGGAGCAGTACAGGCCCGCGGCCTGCCGCGCCGCCATGCTCTACTTCACCATGAGCGAGCTGCACGCCGTGCACCCCATGTACCAGTTCTCCCTGAAGGTACCTGCCCTCCTGCCCTCTGCTTGTGGGGTCCATGAAACCAGAATTCAGTTCTCCCTGAAGGTACCTGCCCTCCTGCCCTCTGCTTGTGGGGTCCATGAAACCAGAATTCAGTTCTCCCTGAAGGTACCTGCCCTCCTGCCCTCTGCTTGTGGGGTCCATGAAATCAGAATTGCAGTCACAGTCTCACAGAACCACACAAGGTTGGGGTTGGAAGGGGTTTAAAGCCCATCCTGTTCAACCCCTTCCTGTTCCACACCTTCCACCATCCCAGGTTGCTCCAAACCCTGTCTAGAAAAAGTTGCAGCTTTAATATTCTATGCAAGGGCAAACTTTTTGTTGTGTAAGAAAGGTATTTTGGGGGATGGAGGGTTAAATGAGCATCGTGGTCTACAGCTTCTTCCAAGCAATTTCTTACCTTGACAAGTGACCTGGAAAAAGGAATTGAGGAGACACTACAAAACGTTGAGCCTCATCCACAAAGAAGCTTTTCCTTTTGATAGCTACGACTCGTTTGTTGAAGTAATTTTATCAGAAAAAATGTACAGAATATCTTTTGTGGCTTTTGAAAGATTCATCCTTCTCACGTACATAATAGATACAGGGGTTCCTGAGGTTTCACCTTTAATCTGTGTCTCCTGCAGTTAGTTTGTTTTATGTTTTCCAGTGAACATTAGCAGCGTGTATAAATACATGGAAAATTATTGGGGGAAATGTTTTTATCTAATAAATTTTGATGACAGATCATAAAACATTGTGTAAAGATGCACAGGGATGATTTCAGAATACTTGCCACACAGCTGGGAGCCCATTATAAATTAGAACACAAAGATTTATGTGCTGCTCTGCAGCGTGTTTTAACACAATTTAAAGAAACGTTAAGCAGGAAAATGCATTCTGCAATTATTTAATAATGCATTCAGTATCAGTGTTACTTTAATTTGTTGAGGCATCATTTTTCCTTTGTAGAACCCTAAAAATAAGGCTGCCAGCACGGTCATGCCTTGTCCAGTTGGTGCCATCAGTGTGTATTGGCCTGGTTATTTCCTTTAGCTGGGCCCAGCACACAGAGCTTTGCAATGCTAAGCAGGGCTTGGGGTTTATGCTCTTGTTAATTTTCTTTTTCCAGTTGCATTTGATAATTTGCTCGTGCTTTTAATTTGGACGACTCTAAAAGTTGTTTGTCTTTTCTCATTTAGATCAGAAATGTTGTTGCAATAATCCTTAACCTCTTATATAAGAGGGTTATTCTCAATGCAGACACCCACTCTTGAAAGGACTTCAATGACTGCTTCAGCTCACTGCTCCCTCCCTCCTCAGCCAGTCCTTTGCTGGATCCAGACAGTAAAACACTCATGGGACTTAAAAAAATAATATTTTTACTTTTATTTTGAGGAATTGCTCTTCTCTGAGTTGAAATATTTGTGCAGTGGGAGATGTGCTTTCCTCCTTTGCTCTACTCTGCTGAGACCCCACCAGGAGCAGTGTCCAGCTCTGGGGTCCTCAGCACGGGAAAGGTGTGGACATGGTTGAGCAAGTCCAGAAGAGGCAATGGATATGATCCAAGAGCCCCTTCATGGGGCCAGCTGGGAGAGCTGGAGAAAACCCTATGGAGACCTCAGAGCCCCTTCCAGGGCCCAAAGGGGCTCCAAGAGAGCAGGAGAAGGGCTGGAGACAAGGGATGTGGAAAGACACGACACACAGAATGGCTTCCACTGCCAGAGGGCAGGGCTGGATGGGATATTGGGAATTAGGAATTGTTCCCTGGTAGGGTGGGCAGGGGCTGGGATGGAATTCCTAGAGCAGCTGTGGCTGCTCCTGGATCCCTGGAAGTGTTTGAGACCAGGTTGGACAGGGCTTGGAGCAGCCTGGGACAGTGGAAGGTGTCCACGGCAGGGGTGGCACTGGATGTGTTTGTGTTGGAGTTTTTTCCCATGGAGTTTTTCCCCTGTTTCCTCTGGGAACTCCACTCTGCTGGCTCCACATTTGCAGAGGAAGCAGCTGTGTCATCCCAACACTCTGAGAGGAGCACTCTGGGCACAGAAACATCTCCTGTGCCCTTGTGTCTGTGTCCCAGGGGATGTCACCACTGCCAGGTGTCCCTGAGCAGCAGCCACAGGCAGATCCAGGGGCTGCTTGGTCTCTGTGTGTTCCCAGCGGGGCAGGACCTGAGCTGGCATCACTGTGACACCTCAGGGGCACCCAGGGCTGAGCAAAGGCATCTCTCACTGCCCCTTCCCACTGTGTCTCCCCTCCCAGGCATTCCACGTGGTGTTCCAGAAGGCCATGGAGAGGGCAGCTCCTGCTGAGAGCCTGGCAGGGCGGGTGCTGAGCCTCACGGACAGCATCACCTTCTCCGTGTTCCAGTACACGGCCCGGGGGCTCTTCGAGAGGGACAAGCTGACCTTCAGTGCCCAGCTCACCTTCCAGGTACCAGCAGCACCCCTGGCACCCTGTGTGCCAGGCTTCACTGCCAGAGCAGCCCGTGCTGGGGGCTCGATTGTCTTCCTGCCTCCCTGGGAGCCATGGAATCATTCAGGCTGGGAAAGCCCTCCCAGACCACTGAGTCCACCCTGATCCCCACCTTGTCCTCAGCCCTTCCTTGGGCACCTCCAGGGATGGGCACCCTGAATCTCCCTGGGCATTTCCAAGGTCTGAGCCCCCTTTCCATGGGGAAATTCCTGACCTGCCCTGGCCCAGCCTGAGGCCGTTTCCTCTGTTCCTGTCCCTGTTCCCTGGAGCACAGCCCGACCCCCCCGGCTGTCCCCTCCTGGCAGGAGCTGTGCAGAGCCACAAGGTCCCCCCTGAGCCTCCTTTTCTTCAGGCTGAGCCCCTTCCCAGCTCCCTCAGCTGCTCCTCACAGGATTTATTCCTGACAATTCCAGCAGGGATGCTGTGTTGGATTTGAATTACGCTGACAAAGGTTATTTGAGAAATTCCTGCTTGCAGGACCTGCAGAAAATGGCAAAGCAAACTGGCCTGGAAGGGCTCTTGCACTGAACCTAAAGAAGTACCTGCTGCAGAGCTGCTGTCCCATGTCCACAGTGTTTATGTAATTTTTATTTTTTTGTCCAGTCTGCCTCTGCTGCCAGGGCCTTCTCCTCAGGGTGCTCTCCACCCACCTGGAACTCAGCCTTTTCCACATGGTTTTCCCAGCTTTTTTCCTCTTGCCAATCTCTGCACTCACTCCTGATCCTCTTTTGGGACACCCAGAGCACCTACATGGTGTGTCCATCACACCTCTCCAGCATGGGGCACTCTGCACATTTTTCAAGCACATTAATTGAATAATTAATCTGCTGGAGTTCGTTGTTGCTCTGGATCCTGGCTGCTCTAGGATATCTTGTTTGTTTGGAATTGCAGATACTTCTGAGGAATAAAGACATCGACCCAGCAGAACTGGATTTCCTGCTCAGATACCCAGCACAGCCCGGAGTCACGAGCCCTGTGGAGTTCCTGTCTGACCATGCCTGGGGAGGAATCAAGGTACCTGATCCATGGGAAATCAGCTCCTTTTATCTCCTCTAAAAACCCTTCAGAGGGTCCTTGTGTAATTTTGGTGAACAAAAGGTTATTTTGCCTTTGAGGGGCAACACAAAGAGGCCACAGACACGGAGAGTTCTGCAGGTCCAACACTGATTTTGAGATCTCTTCCTGTGCCCTCATGTGTGTCCCCAGGAAGATGGTTCTTCCCTCTGGGATTTAGGCTTCTCCCTGTTAGACAAGACTGAGAATACCCTCAGGGGTTTGTGGCTGTGGTTTGTAAAGGACATGGAGATGCCCCTGTGTTTGGGAATAATTGGGAATTTCTGCAGGGATGTGCTGGGGTTGGAGCTGTGACAGCTGCTAGACCTTCAGGGAAATTCTGCCAGGGAAACAGGCAGGTCTGGCACCTGCCACATGTTTGGAGAGAGAAGAGAGGAAAAGCACCCCCAAAAGATGAGAATTATCCCATACTTGCTCCTCTTTGTCAACAAATGTGAATTGTGCTGGGTTTCAACCTGAATTATCAGGGTGGGGTTTGTTTTCTGAAAAGGATCCAAATATTCTCCACCTTGGTCCTGTTCATTCCCACCTTGCTGCAGCTGGGGTTGTGTCTCCTGTCTGACTGTGGTGCTGGTCAGTCTCTGGCACCTGTGGTGACGTAAGAATGAATTTTATTTACAGCATGTTTTCTCTGTGGGGCTTGAGGACACGGCTTAGTGCTGGGTTCATGGTTGGAGGTGGTGACCTTGGAGGTCTTTTCCAAGGTCTTTTCAATCACTTTTATGATTCTTTGGGTCTGTGTGACTCCTGTCTTTCCCCAGGATGCCTGCAGGTGCTACATTCCCCAGACAAACACCTGCCGGGTTTGCAGTGAGTTTTCTTTGTGAGGTCACCCCTGCTGTGCTGCCAGTCCCCCTCCATGTGGCTGAAATGGCCTTTCCTGTCCCCTCTGTGGTTCCCTTCAAGATGAGCCCTTCCCACTCAGCCTCCTCTTCCTCACCGAGGAAGGTTTGTGGTTGAGGTGGAATCTGTGGTGCCCACAAATGCTGCTGTGCATGGGCAGGTTTCCAGGTGTGCTGCACACCTCAGGTGTCCTCAGCCTGCACCCCACGGCCCCAGGAACTGCACAAGAGTCACTGCCCGGTAATCTGCACCAATTTTATGAATTTCAGGACTTTCTGATAGTGAATTTTGCATTATCAGATACTGAATACCCTTCAGATTGTCTTTTGTGATGACTGTACTATTGATATTGCTATAAATAATATGGTTGGTGTCAACTTGTATTAGTGTTTGTGTTGATGTCTGATGGTTTATTAACCTCGGAGGTTTTGGCAATTCTAGTTACTTGACGCATGGGTTTAGTAAAATCATATTTTGTCACAGACTGCTATAATTAGGTTAATTAGTCATGGATTCTACACAGTTTATTAGCAGGCTAAAATCTCCTTTTTTATATCAAGAAGATTAAATGCTATAATAAATTGTTTCTTCAACAAAGCTTGAACAAAGTACACTTCAGATTTATATTTCAAATTCAAAGTGAAATTTAGCATTCTGCTGATTTTTCACAGAAACATTCTCCAGCCCAAAGGACTCCTTTTGCCAGGGGGTTCTGGCCAAGATAGTGCCAAAAGAAATCAATATTGATATTTGTGGCCCGTTCTGAGCCTCCCACTTTGGGCACATTAACTTCCAAGGAAACCTCATTAAATAGTGAGGGCTCTGGGCATGCAACTGGCCTTGTGTGACTTGACTTATTATTTATTGTTGGGGGTTGATTAATAATATATAGAGGCCAATAATCCTTTGCAGTTGCTTGGCTGTTTGCAGCTTGTGATGCTGGAGCATCTCGTCTAGGAAACACTCATTTATGATTTAGTTTTCCAGCTTCTTTCAAGTTCAGCACAGAGTTTCACAGAGCCTTTTGCTGTAACCTGTGGGAAGTTTGGTATTCACCCCTGGATGAAGAAAACCTGGCCAGGAGGAGATGGTTTGTAGGGAAAGGTAATAGCTTTAATTATATCTGCTGAGAGGTGTGGGAAAATAGGCACATTTCAGGCTCTTTGGTGCTTCTTTAAAGCTGAAACAGGAATTGAATTCAAGCTAAAGGCTGAGAAGAGCTGCTCTGAGCTTGGCTTGGCTCTGTTCATCAGTCAGATGTGTGGGAGGGAATGGCACCTGTGGAGGAGCTTTGCCTGGCTCTGGAGCAGGGGAGATGTTAGCAAAGGGCACAGTCATTGCCTCGGTGCCAGCCCTGCCTCTGGGTTACTGAGCGTTAGCTGAGAGCAGGAAGGGCACAGAGTTTTGTCATTTAATTAAAGCAGTGCCTTTGCTGAGTCCCTGACTTTGGTTCTCAGTGGAGTTGGTCATTTCAGTCCTAAGGCCTCTCATTTGCAGGGGCTTAGCAGTGATCCCTCGAGAAGGCAAAAGTGTTCTTTTGTTCCTGTAATGAGGTTTTCTGTCTCTTTTCAATTTCCTTTATTGCAGCCTGTTGTGCTGTTCTCCCCCTCTGTGTTCCCAGAGTCTGCCTTGAAAGTTTTTATTTCCGTTGGTACTTGTGGAAACATTTTCTGTGTCCATGCACAGCTGGCCATGTCTCCTGGCTTGGCTGGTGGTTTCCTCACCAGTGAACGTGTGGACACACCTTCGAGCACAGTGCTGCTGTGGCCACAGCCAGGTGCAAATGCCACTTGGGAGTTCTCACTGTATGATTGAGTGAACACAGAATCCATGCAGAGACTGTCCTCTGGAGGGTGAGTATTCTCTGAATTCATCTCTGAGTTGATGCTCTGTGGTCCTTTGGATCTTGTGTGAAGGCAGGCTGCCCTGTTGAGCTGTTCTTGGTCAAACAGCTCCTGCCATGGCTCTTTGAGCATGATGTTGAAGTGATATCATTTGGTTTTAAGGTTGCTTGGTCTTTCAGACTGTACCCAGAGTCAGCAGTAAGATGAGCCAGCAGTTGTTTGCTGCCCTGGCAGCACCTGACTGCACACAGTGAAACTCCCTGAGCTCCCAAACCAGAGCCACCTCCCCTCCCTGGGCAGCCCTGCAGGCTCCTGCCCTGGGTCATGCCCAGCTGTTTCCTGAGAGCAGCAGAGCTCACCCAAGCCAAAGCTGAGCCAGCAGGACACTTGCAAATTGTGTGGCTCACCCTGAGCTGTGCCTGGCCACCTTCTGGAGGCACAGAGTGAGGAGCAGATCAGCAGGGAGGGAGCAGCACCTTTCCTCACTCTGCTGGGCCCTGAGACCCACAGGCAGAAGCTCCTTCAGCCCACGTGTGACCCAGCCTTACTCTGCAGGTCTGGGTGTGGGTTTAGGCCTGAGTTTAGACCCTCTGCCCATCCTCACACAGGGCATGGTCCCACCTTCTGCCCACACCAGGCTGGTGTTCCAGGGGTGCAGCAGAGCCTGGGTGTGTCACAGACCACCCGAGTGTCCCCAGGGCCAGCTGGGCTCTTCTCCGGCTTCCCCACTGCTGATGGAGCCACTGGCTGTGCCCTCATGGTCTTCAAAACCAAAACTTTTTGGTTTTGGCCCAAACCAGGAGGTGAGGGCTGTTCTGATGTTGTTCCCTGGGACTCCAGGATGCCAGGTTCTCCCAGCTCCAGCTCCTCCACCTTACCCTGTGGCTCCCCGTGGGGCACGTGGCTGTCCCCGTGTCCGGCTGTTCCCAGGAGCCTGGGCTGGCTCCTGGGAGCTGGAAATGTGCATTTCCCCAGCCTGATTTCCTTTGTGATATTTCCTGCAGTGCCTCTTCAGTGCTGAATGCAGATGTGTCCCACGGGATAAGTGCAGCGAGTTAGTGCACAGCAGGAGTACACCTGGCCAGCCTGGATTACTTCTTATCCCAATCATCTCCCTCATCTTTTTCTGAAGAGGAAGAATTTTCATTATGTAGATATGAAAACGCCACTGAAAGGGCATTGTTTAATAAATGTGATGTTGAATAATGAGCTCTAAATACTGAATTCAGCTTTCGAGGAGGAGAACAGCCCTAGACAAAGTCGTATATTAACTCCATATTTATAATTTTGCAGAATGCAGATGATAAGATTGCGTATGTGGCTTATGAGATAAAATACCAAATCATATATTTTGCATTTAAGAAAAGTGGAATTTTTTTTGGACAAAAGAACAAAAATCTCACTTCCAGCTTTCACTTCTTGCACTTTTTAGATGAGGAAATTTTTTATTCTTCTCCAAGATTCATTGTGGCACAATCTGCTGCATACATTGTGCTCTCTGTGCATATGCAATGTCCTTTGATCAGGCTGGTCAGACAGGAAAGGCTCGCAGCTCACAGCTTCCCTCCTACATTCAGAATTATTATTATGCCAGAAAATCATAGTCTTAATTAAATATCTTCTATTAGCTCAGTTCTTCAGATGTACAGCCTTTTAGAGCATCTTTGATAGAAAACATTGATTGTGACACTTCAATGGCCATTTATCTGCTCTCATCTAGAAGTTTCCTAAGGACATTCTTCTGTCCTCTGTATCAAGTCTCAGAGAAATATTCCCAATGTCTCACAGAAATGCTACTTGAGAAGGTTTTACCTTTTTTTCCCCCCCTTTTCTTTTCTAACCTGCTGGCTAACGATCTGATGCTTATCTGAAATACGGCAGAGATTGTGATCGCATCAAATATTTAAGGACGCACTTTGTCGGTTTGATTGCAGAGTGGAAATTGAGTTTTCCTGGATGCTCTAAGCCTCTGTCTTTCCCTCTCAATCCTCCCTGACACAAAGCCTGCTGTCAGCTGAGCATTTGGAGTGTAAAAGCCTCTTTACCCTCTAAATGGGAAGAAAGGGAGGTAATGGCTTCATCCTGCCCTTGAGTCCCCAGGCTGGGGCAGAGGGGCTGGAAAACTGGGAAAGGCCCTGGGGGTGCTGGAGACAGAGGCTGGACATGAATCCAGGTGTGCCCAGGTGGGAAAGGAGCCAGTGGCACCTGGGCTGTGGCAGCAGGGCCAGGGCAGTGCCTGTCCCCTGCGCTGGCACTGCTGAGGCACCTCCAGTGCTGGGGACAGCTCTGGGACACTCAGGACAGGAAGGACACTGAGGGGCTGGAGCGTGTCCAGGGAAGGGAACGGAGCTGGGGAAGGGTCTGGAGCAGCTGAGGGAGCTGGGAAAAGGGCTCAGCCTGGAGAAAAGGAGGCTCAGGGGGAAATTCTGGCTCCTGCCAGGAGGGGACAGCCAGGGGGGAGCTCTGCTCCAGGGAACAGGAGGAGAGGAAACAGCCATGTGCATGTGGCATTTGAGGACCTGGTGATCTTAGAGGTCTTTTTAACCTAAACAATTCTCTGACTCAGTGCTGGAGGACCTGCTGGAGCTCCTCATTGTGTGACAGAGCCCTGTCCCTGTCTCCTTTCCCTGGCTGTGGTGGTTCACATGAGGAGCTGTGGAGATTGCAGACCCAGTGCTCAGCTTGACTCTGACTGCCAGTGACCTCTGGAACCCTGGGGGTAAAACCAGAGCTTTCTCTGGGTTGGGGAACATGAGATGGCCTTTTTTGGAAGCTCTCATGCCTGTGTTTGGTTTCCACAATGTGAGCACAGAGCATCAGTGGACCCCTGTACCCCAGAGGGAGCCTGGGGCTACCCTCTGCCCTTCACTCACCTGAAAACACAACTGTGAGAAGAGACTGAGGAGAGGGAAAGGGGAAGAGTTCTGTCTGAGGACCTCAAGACTGAGAGGCCAGGAAGGTCTGATCTCCAAGAGTGTCCTCTGGAAGGGAAAAAGCATTTGGCTCCCTTGTCAGTACAGAGAAGAAATATGCAGGAAATATTCACAGCAGGCAGTGGACCTTGAGAGCTTTCCAGCAGGGGACACCTGGAACAGGTGACTTCTTGCAGACAATGGGACATATTTTCTCTTTCAATTCTGCTGTGTGTTGGCCCGTCTGGGATTTATAACAACCAAATCCAGGAAAGTTTTGTGAAATCCACAAGTACCCCCTTTCAGCTGCCCTCGGGGACCCATGCCCAGCTTCTGGTTCTGGCTGTGTGTCCCTGATTGCTGAGAGGCATCCAAGAGTGAAGGGGAAAGATGGAAAGCAGGGCTTGGGAGAACAGCCTGACTTTGCAAGGCCCGTTCTCAAACCCACTTGAACAACCTTTTTAGAAAATGCAGAGAAAATGTCAACATGAACCCATCTGGGAAACATCTCAGGCAAAATGAGGAAAACATGGTGGGTGGCTGTAAGCCATGAGAATACAAAGACTGTGACTAAGTCTCATTTATGTTACTGCCCTTTCCCATCAAGTGGAGCTGGCTTTAAGTACGCACTGGTAGGAAGGAGATGAGTGCTGAAGCCATTGTTCCCCAATTTATGATTTTTCACTGGAAATTTTCTGAGGAAAGGTGCTGAGATCCGATCCGTCGCTCATCAGACTGATTGTGGTGTCCACCCTGCATGTTGTGATGGCCTGGACCCTGCAGACAAACAGGGTGGGTTTGTACAGTGATGTGGTGAGGCTCTGCACACCTTCTGTCCCCATTAAAATGTGGAAGCAGCAAGGAGGAGTTCAAAGGGAGACAGGGGCATACAGTGCCTGGAGCTTGTCAGTCAGCTTTTATGAAAGAAATAAGGAGGGTTAAAATAACATTTTTGTGTTGAAAGTTGATTGAAGCTTGGCAAACCCCATCAAATCTTTATTTTCACCTTGGTAGAGATTTTTCTTATGAGTTAAATTATTCAGGTAGGGCGGTTAAACAGAAAATAACACCTTCAGTGTATGAATAATACAACCCAAAAGCTAGGATGGGAGAGATTGTAAATAATCCATCATCTGCTACATTAATTCCTCTAGTTAACAGTAGTATTTAAATGGAGCAATTCATCTGCCTGTATGTCTTTTTCCTGAGTGATCCAATCTATCAATTGAAGCCAGGTGCAGCTCTGGCTTTGCCATTCTTCCAGGAGCTGTCATTTTCCAGCTGGGGGGATGCTGGTTTTCCTAAAGACTCCTGGGCCAGCTGCAGAAAATGAAAGAAAGGAGTTATGAATGTTAGCTGAAATGTGCCCATGGACAGTGTAAGACCTTTACAAAGTGCTTGGGGGATCACAGAATTGTGGAGCTGTTGAGGTTGGAAAAGATCTTCAAGATCCTGGAGTCCAACCTTCTCCTGAATCCCACCATGGTCACCAAACCCCACCACAAAATTCACCCACGAGCCACTCCAAACCCCTCAAGCCCATCAGGGACCTCTGTGGGTCTCTGCTTAAAAACTGTGTAACTCAATTCATAAATTCCACAGCTCCTTAATTCTGCAAGTGCAATCGTGACTAATCACCAGGATTTAATCATCTCACCAATTATTAAAACTGGAAGAATATTAAATATAATTTCTTTCCACTGTTGTCAGGTTGTGTGATTTTTATAGAGACATGTTTGATGTTCAGTGTGTTCCCTACAGAATGTAATTTTTTAAAGCAGAGGCACAAGTTTTTTAAAAGAAAAGCAAGATATATTAGTAAAAACTGAAAGTAAAAAGCAGATATAACCAGAAGCCTCAAATGGCAGTGATAGCTTTTATGAAAACCCTCAATTTCCTTTATTTTGATTTCCTTCTGTCTTTTAAAATGCAGTCCCATGGCTGCTGGGGAGGTGGTTGCAGACTGGGTGTTAGGAGTGTTCTGGCAGCTCTGCCTTTACTGGCTCTGTTTTATTTTCCCCCTGTTTGTGTCAGTACAGCTCACAGCAATGAGGTAATTTTTGTCCTGCCTTGCCCCAGAGCTGTGCTCTATCCAGGTGGCTCTGAGGAGGGCTGTTTTAATTATGGAAATATTTCAAAATGCAAAACAATCTTGTTTTTTAAAGAATAATTCCTTTCAGAACTGAGGGGAAGACAACATGGGGCTAACATAAGTGTTTGGGTTTTTTAAGGTTTTATAACATCTTATGAAGCAACACCTAAACTTGAGGCCAGTTTGAGCAGATGGCTTCCTTAGAACAGTTGCCTTTAGTGATCAGAGCAAGTGTTCCCTCTAATAAATGTGCAGAACTTGTTGTGCTGTGTCTGGAAGCAGGAGATTCCTCGTGTGCAGCAGCAGTGACAGCTGCCCTGTGGAGCTGTTCTCTTCTCCACGGACTCCTCTGGATTCTCAGGGTTTCCTCTCCTCCGTGGGTGCCCTCCCTGTCCCCCCAGACGTTGTCTGTGATTGATGCTTTGTGTGAAGAGACATGAATCTTCACTCCATATTTCAGAAGGCTGATTTATTATATTATGATATATATTATATTAAAATGATATACTAAAACTATACTAAAAGAATAGAAAGGATCCATCAGAAGGCTGGAAAGAACAGGAATGGAATGATAACAAAGGCTTGTGACTCCCAGAGAGTCCAAGCCAGCTGATTGTGATTGGCCATTAATTAGAAACAACCAACATGCACCAATCCCAGATGCACCTGTTGGTAAACAATGTCCAGAGCACATTTCACGGCCATCAGACAGTTATTGTTTACATTTCTTTTCTGAGGCTTCTCAGCTAGAATAGGAGAAAAATCCTAGCAAAGGATTTTTCATAAAATATCATGGCTACAGCTGTCCCCACAAAGTTCCCTTGGCTGTGTGAGGAGAACACTCCCAGGCTCTGTGGTGGCATCCAGGATTCCTGTCCTACAGCCTGATCCTTGCTGTGTTTCCTGCAGCTGTGGGAGCCTGGGAGAGCTCTGCAGCTGGGGATGTGTGAACCCCAGCGAGCTGCTGGGCTCCAGCTCCACAGAAACGCTGCTTCCCACTGAGACCAGGGGTGCCAGAGAAAGCTGGAGTGATAAAGGAACTTGTCTGTGACTCACTGAATGAAAAACCACTTTCTCTCAGAAGATGGTGGATCCTCTCCCTCACACGGTGTGAAGAGCCCTGTTTTGCTAGAAAAGTCTCATTTTGAGATATAAACTCAAGCCCCTCCTGTTTCCAGCCACCAGAGGTGATCACAGTGTGGGCTGCAAAGACAAGAGCTCAGGTCCTCCAGCCCTTTGGATCATTTTCTATTTTGACCAATATTTTTTGTCTCCCTCAATTTCCATGACAACTCTAAGTGACAGAAATACTTTTCATTGTGTGGACAGAAATAGATAACCCTGCACAGGTTGATGTGCAGTTCCCATCTGCTGCCCCAAAGAACCACTCCTGCCTGGGAACAGGGATCCTTTGGTGTTGGGCTAAGTCTCCTGGAAAAATTCACAACAAGGGTATTGAAAAGCAATTAATATTCACAGAAAGATTACTGATCGAGAGACCTTTCACTCCACTGGCTTTTAAATGGTAGCATCCCCCATTAATACCATCACTCCTTATAAATGCTATTAACATTGTTGACTAATGACAATTTTAGCGTTTATTTATATAATACAGAGGTTTTGTTTGCAATTAGAGCTTTCATGATTCTGCAATGTGTTGTTCAGGGAGAGAGGGAGACCATCATTCCTGCTTACATGTCTGTCATTTAGTCAGAAAAAAGCAATTTTTCAGAGTCTCCCTTGTTAACACCAGCCAAGAGACTTCTCGAAGCAGCAGCAGCCAAAGTTCTGAAGTGATATTTTAAGTAAATCACGTCAAAAGTCAACAGTGAGAAGATGTTTTGTATAAGCACTTGCACTGAGAATTCCCCGAATTCAACATTTGCCATTGTGTTTCACTCAGCCATGAGAGGTGCACTGAATATATTTACTGCTGCAAGGCCCAGGGCTTGGCAGGTCAGAATGTGGCATCATTCCTGGGAACATCAGTTTCTCATGTTCAGTGCTCTGCTTTCTGGTTTTTCACAGAAATCAGGATAGGGTGCTGAATTTGGAGCAAGTCCTTCTGTCGCTGACATTTCTCCTTGTTAGTGCAAATCCACACATGGAAACAACAGCTGTTGGATCACTCCTGTGCTCACAGTCTCTATGGAACTCTCTGGATCCCTGGGAGTTTGGCATCGGGATGATGCCTGGAGAGGCTCCTGGAACAGAGGCTGGACAGAGTTAAAGGAATAAAGCAGGGATTTATTAAAAGACCTCAAAAGATCCACCTTGGGCAGTGCAAGAGCCCAGCCAGGGCTGCACCCAAGATGGACCCAGCATGGACTCAGAGTCACGAGTTTTCACACTTTTATCAGTTTGGGTCCATTCCCACCTTGGGTTCACTGTCCAATTGCAGCTCCAGGGGATGCAGTCCCACCCTCCCAGGCTGCTCTCCTCCATCCCCTGTTGTTTGCACTTTTTGTGTCTTGGTTCTGGGGCTGGAAAAGGATTGTTCTGTGTGATTGAGCTGTGAGGAGAACTTGCTGGCACTTTACATGGAATTCAGAATTCTATCCCAATGCAGTGCAGAGTCTGGAAAACATGAAAGCTCCAAACAGGGTGGAGAATTCTTCCCTTTTTGGGTAATGAATGGGGAGGGCTGGTTGATGCCAAAATATTTCATCCTTCCCTGGGCTGAACCTTCCAAGGAGAATGGACAAAATCTGGTCCTGATGGGTTTCTGGCTGTGGCTGCCAGGTTCCAGCTCCCTGGTGGAGCAAAACACAAAGAGTCAGCAGAGTTAGAAAAATGGTCCAGAAGCACACAGGATTGTCCTTCCTGCCCTTCCTTGAATTTTTCCAGGCTCTCTCATCCATGGAGGAATTCAGAAACCTGGATCGGGACATTGAAGGGTCTGCGAAACGGTGGAAGAAATTTGTTGAGTCTGAGTGTCCTGAGAAGGAGAGGTTCCCCCAGGACTGGAAGAACAAGTCAGCCCTGCAGCGCCTGTGCATCCTGCGCGCCCTGCGGCCCGACCGCGTGCCCTGCGCCGTCAGGTGGGGCTGGGGCAGCGCTGGGCTGGGCTGGATGGGCAGCAGCGGGAGTTCAGGGATGTGCTGGCATTTGGGAATGTCAGAACGTTTTTAGGGTGTGAGTTCTGCAGCGTGGTTTCCTATCAGGGGTCTTGGATGGACCCAGTGGGGGTGGGAGGCAGCAGCACAGGGTGCCCGGAGCAGCTGTGGTGCCCCTGGATCCCATTATATATTATTATTATATTTATATTATTATTATAAATAAACTATATTTATAATTATATTTCTTATTATAGATAATAATAATTATCTAAAACTATAATTATATATAATAATTATATATAAACAATTATATACATGTTTATATATTTTATATATAATAATTATATATAAAATATATAAACATTATTATAATACATTAAAACTATACTAAAACAATAGAGATAAAAGGATTCATCAGAAGGCTAGAAAAAACAGGAATGGAATGCATAAAAAAAATCTTGTGACTGCTCACAGCCTCGACACAGGTGGCTGTGATTGGTCATCAAGTGAAAGCAATCCACATGGACTAATCTAAGATGCACCTGTTGGTCAACCATCTCCAGAGCACATTCCACAGCCATCAGACAGTTATTGTTTACATTTCTTTCCTGAGGATTCTCAGCTAGAATAGGAGAAAAATCCTAGTGAAGCATTTTTCATAAAACATCATGGTGGCACAAGGCCAGGCTGGACATTGGGACTGGGAGCAGCCTGGGACAGTGGGAGGTGTCCCTGCCCATGGGATGATCTTTAAGATCTCTTCCCGCCCAAGCCATTGTGTGATTCATTGATCTCTGAACCCTGCAAGGCAATCAACACATGGCATTTAAGTGGAATTTCTTGCTTAGTGGGATCCAAGCTCCCTGTCACCACCAGGGATGGAGCAGAGAAACCAGGGTGAGGGGAAGACCAGCCAAGTCAGAAATGAGCATCACCACACAGGTGTTACACATCTGCTGCAGTCTGAGCTCAGCAACATCCATTTTAGTTACTAGATCAGTTTGGGCTTCTTAGACACCAGAATAGGAGTAGAAGTAAAGAAAAGTCTTATAGAGGTTTTCTCTCTTTTTTTTTTTTTTTCCCTGTAAAATGCAAAATTTATGTGCTGCTGGTTCTGAAAGTTGTAGTGGTAAATTATGTAGTGAAGGTAACTGGGCAAGGCTAAACCTCCCGAAATTATGCAAAAGCAACCTCCTTGTTCCAGGACAAGCTAAAGGTCTTTCACTCCATGAGGACTTGGTTTTCCCTTCTCTGGCCAAGGTTTTGGCATTTCTGGGATGTCTCTCATGCTCCTGTTTCTCCAGTAGTTTATATTCCTGCACCACCTGATGTGCACACAGCAGGGTGTTTTACTCAGTGTATGAGCTACATCTGTTTGTGCTTCAAGGTTCACAGAGAAACACAGACAAGCCTGAGTGAATCTCCCTCTGGTCACTGGTACTATTTTTTTATTACAACAAATATTACAGTTTATCATAATACTAATACTAATCCAGCTCTTTTCATTTCTTACTTTTATGGCTGGATTCTCCATGTGTCTCTCAGCTGAAAATATTGGTTTTCCTGTTGTTGCTTAGCGTGAGTAAAATAAGCTCTTGGAATTTTAGGTGCATTTATGCAACTATAATTAATTTCTTTCTTACTCACATGGCTCAGAAATAACAGGAACATCAAATTTCAGCCCCTTTTTTGTCTCTCTTTTATGAAAAGGGAATCCAAGTTCAAAAGCTTGGCTGGATATTTTTAGGGTGTGGGTACATCCAGCTTTTCTGTTTGCACAGGAGTATTTAAATGGATTTTTGTATTGTTTTGTTTTGTTTCTTATCTCGAAGTGCAAACAGTAACAGTTCACTGAACCTTCCCCAGGACTTTGGGGGCTTTTCTTGAAATACAACTCAGTTATCAATATCTCAGTGTGCCAACATGAAACACCTCACTGGTGACCATGGACATCATGACCAGTCCTCTCTGGGGGCCTTGACCAGTCCATGGCTGCATTTTAGGAATAATATAATATGTTATATATCAAATATATACATAATAAATATAGAAATATATAATATTTTTGGAGTAATATCCCAGCCATAGGTGGCATGGGGGATTTTAGGTACCCTGGAATATCCCAACCTCATTTCCAGCTGCTGTTCAGAAAGATCTAAGCCACTTTGTGTCCCACTCATGTGTCCCTGCTCTGTGATGATGGTGTAGAATTTCTTTGGGATTTAAGATGATCCAAGCCTGTACAGGCCCTGGGAAGCGGGGGGCTCCAGCCACTCTTCCTAGCAGATCCCTGGGGATGTTTGCCCAGTCTGGTTCATTCCCTAGGCCTGAGGAGCATCAGGAGAAGCCCCTGACTCACTCCTTAGAGCTTCAGGGCCGGCAGTGCACCAACTGTAATTTCCTGAGAAAGGATTATCCCCTGTAAGTCTCTTTTCCCCTTCAATCTTATTGAAGAACATCAGCAAAATGCTTCTTGTAGCACCTTGTGTTTCTGAGTCCCCAAGGCACTGTTTCAGAGCTGAGATGTGACATCACAAGAGTGTTGTGACCTTAAATCTGATGGACTTGGTGAAATTTTGTGACCTGAGCCTTTCCAGCAGCAATTTACCAAATCTTGACCCTGAACAGAAAAATCTTCTTAAAGGAGAGGTACCAATAATGTGGAAGGTTTTTTTTTTAATGCAATCCTTCAGGCATTTCTATTCCAGCTGCCTTTCACCAGTCCTTGAAGGAGGTTCTCAGCTCTCTTAGAAATAATTTGGCTGCCTTCAAAAGGCCTGAGTAATCCATCTGAGCTGCAGCAGCATTCCTGGGGTTTGAATATAACATTGCTACCTCTGAATCAGTGTTCAGTGTCTCTCTTTCTGTAAAGCACTGATGTCAGGAGCTCACCCTGGGGGAATCCAGCCAGAACATTCTCCACGCACCATGCCCTGTTCCAGCAGCTGCTGTGGAGCTGAGGAAGCTGTGAGCTTTCCCTGTTCACTCCTTTGTATTTTTCCTTGTCACTCTCATGCTAAGGCTCCACGCTCCAGACATTCTTAGAGCTCTTCCCTTTCAGCTTTGCAGATCAAAGCAATTGTGTAAATCATCTGGACTTTGTGTGGATCGCTGCTTCCTCTGCACGGCTGCTTGGGTTGCAGAACACGTGGCAGGTTCTTGTGTCTTAACTCATTTCTTTCCTCCTGAGGTTCCTGAGTCAGAATCGAGCCAGTGCTTGTGTTGTGCTTCTGAATGCAGCTCCCACTGCTCTCCCTTCCTGCTTCCCTCTGTTTGTCAGGAGCTGCTGTCTCCTGTGGCATCCCAGCCCTGTAGAGCGCCAGGCATTGCTGCTGAGGGCAGCCCTGCAAGCCCAGACCACAGATCCTCTCCACAACTATTTCCTGCTCATTTTCCTAATTTCAGTTTCTAAATCATTTGAAGGATCAAAAGTATGAGGAGAGGCTGAGGGAGCTGGGAAGGGGCTCAGCCTGGAGCAAAGGAGGCTCAGGGGGAAATTCTGGCTCTGCACAGCTCCTGCCAGGAGGGGACAGCCCGGGGGGAGTCAGGCTCTGCTCCAGGGAACAGGGACAGGAGCAGAGAAAACAGCCCCAAGTTGCACTAGGAGAGGTTTAGATTGAATATTAGGGGAAAACTTTTCCAGTTGAAGGGTTATCAAACCCTGGCACCAGCCCTGGAAGTGCTCAAAAGACCTGTGGGTGGGACACTTGAGGCCACAGTTAATGGTGAACACGGTGGTGCTTGACAATGCTCACACCTGATAACCCTGGGACTCTTCTCGAACATTAACAATTCTGGGATCCCATCATAATTAATTGATTATTTGCAGAGAAATCTGCATTTCCTGAACAAAGTGGCAAAAGTTTTTTTTTTTTTCTCCCTGGCAGAGATTTTGTCGAAGAAAAGCTGGGCAGCAAATACGTGGTGGGGAGATCCCTGGATTTTGCAACGACCTTTGAGGAATCAGGGCCTGCCACCCCGATGTTTTTTATCCTGTCCCCAGGAGTGGACCCACTGAAGGATGTGGAGAAGCATGGTAAGGCAATCCTGTCCCCAGGCACACCACAGCATTGCTATTTATCTGCTGCATTATTATCTTAGCACGACATGCCTGTTTTGTTTGGGCTTTTTTCCCCTCATCTCTTTGTAGATAATGAAGTAATTTGTTAAAAATAGATAATTGTGTGAGGATGCGATGGGATTTTGCTTTGGTTTTATTGTTTTCCTTAAAGTTTTCTGGATTTTCATCTGAAGTTTTAATTTAAACTTGTCTCTTTCCTGCGCTGCCTGGATTCACATTGCTCACAGTGCAGGGATCTCCGAGCTGGGTTTGTGCACAACCTGTAATTTACGTCAGAGATGTCTCACACGCTCTCAGATGCTCGTTGCCAAGAAAGGTTGAACCAGAGGACCCTTGAGGTCCCTTCCAACGTGCTATTCTATGATTTTATGATCGCTAAAAATAAGCAGCAGCTCCCTGTAACAGATTGCTGCTTTATGGCAAAGTTTCCAGGTTTCCTGCCATCCCTCCTGAGCTGATCTCCATGTGGATGGTCAGCTGTGGAGCTGTCAGCTGGCTCCAAAGGCAAAGGGCCTTCTGTGAGATGCCTTCCTGGAGAGGGCACTGCTGCCCCTGTGCCCCAGTGGCTGCAGTCACTCTGTGCTCCAAAGCTGCCCTTGTGTGGAATTTACTCTGGGTCTTGGCTCCACTTTGGAAAAATTCTCATTTTCAGCCTGAACCTCCCTCTGGAGCAGAGGAGTCTGATGCCTTTGGGGTTGGACAGCACAAAACATCATCCAGGCTGGCACAATGACTTGTGCATTCTTTTTCCTCTCCACAATGCACCCAAAATAATGTTTGAGTGAGCCTTTACCAACGTTGCCAGGAGCAGCTGTCAGAGCCGTTGAACTTTGCTCATTCTGGGGAATTCTTGGGCTTAGCTTTGCATTTCAGGCTCTTTCTGTCCCCAAACCAGGTGTCATTACTGGAAATTAAAGGAACACCCCCCAAAAAGCTCTTGTGATTTCCCTGGCTTCCCTCTGGAGCCACCTTGGTGATCCTGTCTCTCTCTCTCCTTGTAATTTCCTTGTATGGGAAATGAAGCAATAAAATCAAACCATGAGTGGTTTAATTGGAATTGTAAAGATGAGCATAGCTGAGCACCTGGGGTTAGCCAGCCAGAAAAGTTACAGCAAGAAAAGCCAAAAAACGAGAAGTAATGAAATAAAATCACTGCCACAGAGCAGCTGCACTGGCCTTCCAGCTGCCTCACTGGGGTTTTGCTTGTTATTAATATTTCTCTGTCCTTCATTAGGTGTTATTAAAGTGCAGGATAATTCCTGTGAATGGAAGTCAGCTTCTTGCAGATGCTGCCCACCCCTGGAGCCTTTCCTTGGCATCTCAGGGAGGGCCCTGCAGCAAACAGGGGTGGAAGGCCTTTGTGCCCTCCCTGAGTGCCCATCCCCTCCCTCCTGCAGCCAGCAGGGAGGGAGCAGGGCTGGCACTGCCAGGGCAGGCTCACCGATACCCCTCTGCACTGGAAATCACAACTGATATTCATTTATTACTCATCCCCTGGCGTGGGGTGGTGCCCTGGCTCTGTGGTTTGCCCCATCCCTTCTCCAGGCAGTGGATCATGAAGGCAGGGGAGCAAATCAGCAGTTTTCAAAGCTGGCAGCAGCCAGAGATGGTGGGAAAGAGAACGGAGAAAGAGAAGTGGGAACTCTGGAATGTGTGGGGAGCTGTATCCCAGGGGAAGCTGTGCTGAGGCTCAGCAGAGAGCTGGAGTTTGGAGTTTGTTCTCCTCGTGGCCATCTGTTCTCAGTCTCGTACCACGAGATGGTTCCTAAGCCTTGCAAGACAAATCTTTTCCTTGTTTCTCTCTAAAACCTGCCTGCTTTTGGCAGGAATTGGGAATTCAGGGCGTACCATCTGCAGGAAGGCAAACCTGCATGCAGAGATAAGTGTGGGCAATCCCCAGGGATCAGCTGTGGGGATGAGTCCTGACTCCCTGGCTGAGCCAAACCCATCCTGGGGATGTTTGTGGGGCTGCTCCCTCCTGCAGCACAATTTGGGTTTTTCTTCTGAGGTGCACACAGCAGGGAGAGCTGGCTGTGCTGTGAGAGGAGCAGCAGTGTGCTCTGTCTGTGGGGGACAGACTCAAAACCTGGCCAGGAGATTTGCAGCCATGAGCATGCAGAAATGATCTGAGCCACTGGGATGCTGCAGAGGGAGCAGGGGAGGCTGAAGGATCATCAGAGAGCAGTGAAGGGACAGGAAGAGCTGCCATCCTCCCTCCAGAGCAGGGCTGTGGGGTTTGGGGTTTGCCTTCAAGATCCTCTGCCTGGAGAGAGGATGGGGCAAACCACAGAGCCAGGACACCACCCCAAGCCAGGGGATGAACATAAATGAATGTCAGTTGTGATTTCCTCTTCCCAGCACTGCAGAGTGAGCCTGCCCTGGAAGGACACTGGGATCTGTCTGGGTGGCTCCCAAACCACCCCTTCCCATGGGCTTTGCTGAGAAACCTGGAGGGTTTCTCTCTGCTTTCCAACCCCAGACACCTGGGAGGCCTTGCTTGAAGAAGCTCCTAGGGATTCTATTTCATTCCAGCTGCCCTCTCCAAGCCCAGCTGCTGCACCAGCCTGCATTGCAGGGGCTTCTCCCCACCCAGTGTGGGTGTTCAAAGCCTGGTTAATCAGCAGGAAAAAGATTTTAATTTCTTATCACTGTAAAATGTGTTTTTACACCGAGTTGCAGGGGAATAATGTTCTTTAAACAAGAAGCACTTTATAATAAGGTACCTTTGTGGGGATGCTGCACTGTAATTAAAAGAGTTTGGGGGAAGCTGCTGCTGTGTGAGCACTTGGGCAAGGAGTGGGTGAGAGCCAAGAGAAGTGATATCAGGAGTGTGACAGCTCATGTGTGAGGGTTTGGTACCTGAACTCACCCCTTGTTCCCTCCCAGGGAAGAAGCTGGGCTACACCTTCAACCACAGGAACCTCCACAACATTTCCCTTGGACAAGGCCAGGAGCTGGTGGCTGAACAGGCTCTGGATGTGGCTGCAAAGGAGGGTCACTGGGTCATCCTTCAGGTACGGGGTCATGGGGGCCAGTCCTGCCCCTCTCCCAGCTTGGTGTCCCCTCTGCTTGGGACACATGTGTCACTGTGCGTCCCAAGCAGCCACCTCTCCCTGGGATCAGGCTCTGGCAGGTTGGGTTTCTCCTCCTGGAGCTGTTGGTGGGGTGTGCACATGCAGGAATATGTTCCACACTTCTCTGTGCCTTTGTTTGCTCCGTGGCTGAAGGAAGAGCTCTGTTCTGAGAGCCCCTGGACTCTCCTCTGCCCCTGCACCTCAGAGAGCACAGAGGGAGCTCTGCAGTGGGGCTGGCTCCCTGTGTGGTTTTTGAATAGAGAGAGACATCATTCTGTCTCCCAGGATTTTTCCTGGGGAAGGCAGTGAGAAGCACAGAGGGAGAAGAGAAGAACAGTTCTTATCTCTACTTGCTGCTCCTGTTGTTTTGCACACGTGGAATGCGTTATGGAGATGGTTTAATGAGAGGGGTTTGTTAATTGGACACCAGTGAGGGTTGCTTGGATCGATTGGCCAATTGTGTAATGAATTTTGGGGACAGTCACAGGTTTTTCTTTAGTATAGTTATAATATAGGGTTAGTGTACTATAGTACAGCTTGATAAAGCTATATCCTTTGTTCAGCCTCCTGAATCGTGGGGCCAGAGCTCATTATTCCCTACCTTGGGGATGCCCTGCATCAATACCCCTGAGCATCCCAAACCAGGAAAAGGCTGCCAGCTCTCATCACAGCCCCACAAAATGCCTCAGAGCCTCTGGGGTGTGGAGGGAGCTCTGCCTCTGTCAAGTGCTCTCTGGAGCGCTCATTTAGGGAGGGTTTGGGTTTGCTGATGTGCACTCGGTGATGTCAGCTCTCATTACAGCTTTTGGGAACCCCTCTGATTTCCTTGATGTGGATTATATAAACTTTCATTATCACTGAATTGTTTGCATAAAATTAGATTAAGACAAAGCTCTGAGCCGTGATCTAAGCCTGCAGGCCTGGTTATGAATTGAAATTAAATAGCTCTGATATTTTGATCTTAATTTTTGCTTTTTTTTTTTTGCAAGCTCCCTCTGAGGTAAACAATGCTGAGCTTCTCTAGAGCTTTTAATATACACAGGGCTGCAATCCTGGCATCTGCCTTTGAGGTGGTGCAGATGGAAATACGCAGCTTTTTGAGCCGTTCAGTAATGCAGAGTGAAAAGTTATTTTGTTATTTTCTACAGTGCTGGTGTGCTGCTGTAAAGGATCTGTCAGCAGTGCCAGGCTCCATGTGCACTAACAGACAAGCACTGGGGGCCTGAAGGGTATTTATTACATCCATTTCCAGCTTCTCTGGTGGTCAGAGCAATCAGTAAGAGGTGAGGCAGACACTGAAGGCTAAATCAGAAGAAATCCTCCCTGGCAGGGTGGGCAGGCTCTGGCACAGATGCCCAGAGCAGCTGGGGCTGCCCCTGGATCCCTGGCAGTGCCCAAGGCCAGGCTGGAGCAGCCTGGGACAGTGGAAGGTGTCCCTGGGACAGTGGGAGGTGTCCCTGCCATGGAGGGGTGGGATGGGATGATTGGGTCCTGCCATCAGTCAGGGCTGGATCAGAGCAATATTTGCCATTTGGTTTATCTAGCAAGATCTTTCCTGAGAGGCTTCGGTGACAAATGCCTCACAAACAGCTCCAGGAGTGTTTGTACAAGATCTGGAATGACACAGATGACTCAATTTACGAAAGTGTCACAGGATTTTGTGGATCATTGCATTAATAACAAAAGAGAGGCCAGAGCAGATCTCAGGGTAATTTTACCCAGATTAATTAAACTCATTATTTGAAGGCTGTATCCCACCCACAGCACAGCTATACCCAAGCTTCCCATTTGTTTTTGAGCAGACAAAAAGCAACTGTTAGCTTTGCTTCTGTATTTTGCCATCCCCTGACCAGCAGCTCAGCTCACGTGGAGCAGAGCTTCTCACACACACGTTCTCCAGGACAAACACTTGAGGGCTCATCTGGGTGGCTTTTTCACGTGTGGCTCATCCCTGGTCCTTGATTGGGACCAGACATAATGAGAGTCACGTGCTTGGAGCATTAAGGAGTCAGGGAATGAGGTTTGGGAGGCAGGTGGGAGGTTTTTGTTGGATGACAGGAGCAGGATCACTGCTGTGCTGGGAAGGGCCACTTCCTCTCAGTCCTGTTGCCTTCTGGCACCACAGGAGGCAAAATAAAGACAAAAACACTCTGGGAAAAGTTCCTCAGCTCACTCTGAAAATGGAGATTTTCCTGAATGACTCATTTCATGACAGAGAACAGCAGAAAGCCACTCAATCCTTCATTTCACGGGAAGACAATCCCCCTCACCCTGGCAGAGCCTGGCCAGCAGCTCCCTGTCCCTTCAGCACCAGTGTTGTTCCTGTGTGGTGGCTTCAGCTTTGCTGAGCTCTGGTACAGGGTGGTGACAGATGAGTGAAGCCCATAGCCAAAATTATTCCCTACAAATACAAATGGTCCAACTGCAGAACAGGAGCCCCTGAGGCAAAAGTGCAGCTCTTTAAGGGAGCCTTTTTTACCTGGGGGCTGCAGAACAGCCCAGCTCAAGCCCAGCAGCTGCTCTGTTCCTGTCATTGGTGCTGAAGGGCTGAGCTTGATCTCTGAGCTCCACAAAACCCCATTTACAGCAGGTCCAGCCTCTGGGTCTCCTTAGCAACACTTCAGAGGTTTGGAGGGCTTTGAAGCCAGGGGTGGCATTGCACTGGGGAGTGCAGGCAGAGCTCGCTGCCAGCTCCTCGTGGGGGGCAGGAGCAGCTGGGCCCACAGCTGGAGATGCTCTGTGCAGTGCTGGGATTGTCCAGCATGGAGAAGAGATGATTCCATCACCCTGGATGGTGGGGAGTAAAGACCAGACTCTCCCAGTAGTGTCTGGGGATGGGCACAACCTGAAATTCAGGGAATTCCATTCAAATGTAAATGCCATCTTTTTTTTTCCCATGTGAATGACCAAAGAGTGGATGGAGGTGCCTGTAGAGATCGTGGTGTTTTCATCCTTGGACACATCCAAAAGCACCTGGGCCTGTTCCTGGGCCACTGCACTGCCTGACCCTGCTTTGAGCAGGGACTGGGGGATGCCAGAGGTGTCTCCAGCCCCAGTGACTCTGTGATCTCTGCCTTCCCATGCCCAGCTATCCATGGATCTGGTTTCTGTGCTGCCTGCAGTGTCCCTTGTGCAGGCAGGAAGGAGCTTTGCACCAGCTGTGTCTGCTCTGTCTCCCTCTCAGAAGCCTTTTGCTGACCCAGTGGCCATCACAGTCACCAAATGGGGTTGATCAGCGTAACGGCAAAGACACAGAGAAATTTGTTTGTGTTTGTTCAGATGCATGTTTGAATGCTCTGATGCAGGGAAGAGCTCAGACATTAGATATTCCCAATTTAATTGTAGTCTTCACCCATTAGCCAAAATGTCACTTCCTTCTCTTTGTGATCAAGTTAATTTAATTCTTGAGCATCTTTCTATTTTCCTAGATTGCTGCTTCACTGAGTCAGGTTCATGGATTAAATTGAATAACAGTGAGCTCCTGGAGCAAAACTGTGTGAGATTCATCACTGTATCAGAAATCACAGAATGCCAGGATGGCTTGGAAGGACCTCTGGGGATCATCTGGCCCAGCCCCTCTGCTCCAGCAGGGTCACCTGGAGCACAGGTCCAGAGGAGGCTCCAGGATGAGCAGAGGGATGGGGCAGCTCTGCTGGCAGGAAAGGCTGAGAGAATTGGGGTTGTTCAGCCTGAGGAGTGCTCTGAAGTGAACTGACTGTGGCCTGAAGGGGCTCTGAGAGAGCTGGAGTGAGATTTTGGACAAGGGACGGAGGGACAGGACACAGGGAATGGCTTCCCACTGACAGAGAGTGGGTTTAGATGGGATCTTGGGAAGGAATTGTTCCCTGGGAGGGTGGGGAGGCCCTGGCACAGGCTGCCCCTGGATCCCTGGCAGTGCCAAGGCCAGGCTGGGCACTGGGGCTGGAGCACCTGGGACAGTGGGAGGTGTCCCTGCCCATGACAAGGAGTTGGAATTGGATGAGCTTTCAGGTCCCTTCCAACCCAAACCTTTCCACAGTTCTGTGATTCTGACACCACATCCCAGGCCAGGCTGGTGACATCTCCTGCCCATGCCATGCCCTGGGCACAGCAGTGCCCTTCCCTGTCCCTTGGGGTCCCCCAGCACCATGCAGTGAGCAGGGGCAGTGCTGGGCTGGCTCTGGCTGCGCAGCCTGGCTGGCACAGGGATGGAACATCAGGGAATGTTTTCCGAAAGATCTCCAGAGAGCGAGGCTTTGTGCAAACACCAGTTCTCCTTGTTGCAGGAGTGATTTGTGAGGAGGGCTGAAGGAGAGGGGCACTTTCAGGCAGGGCAGGGTCCCCAGGTGCTGCCAGCACAGGGAGGGGAGCGTGTGCTGCTCTGTGTCCATGTGGCGCTATTCCTGATGGTTGCCACGGCAACGCTGACTGTGATATATGTTCTGCCTTGTGCAAACACAGGGGCTCGGCAGGGAACTCCCAAAGGAAAGCCTCTGGTGCTGCCATGTCCCTACACGTGCAGCCCAGCCCAGCACACAGCCTGCAGCACTGCCCTGAGAGGGGAAAAGGCACAGGGAGGGGCTGTGGGCATGGGCTGTGGGCATGGGATGGGCTGTGGGCAGGGGATGGACTGTGGGCATGGACAGTGGGCATGGGATGGGCTGTGGGCAGGGGATGGGCTGTGGGCATGGACAGTGGGCATGGGATGGGCTGTGGGCAGGGGATGGGCTGTGGGCATGGACAGTGGGCATGGAATGGGCTGTGGGCATGGGCTGTGGGCAGGGGGGAGGGTCAGTAGGGATGGTCAATGTGCAGGGAATGGTCAGTGTGCATGGTCAGTGCACAGGGGATGGTCAGTGCACAGGGAATGGTCAGTCTGGAGGGGATGGTCAGTGGGATGCTCAGTGCACAGGGAATGTCAGTGCACAGGGGGCTGTTTCACACTGCCCACACTGGCTCGTTATTGATAACTGGCAGATCTCTCAATTACTGATCACTGACACATCTCTCAATTACTCTGACCACGTGTCTACATTAGATGTGTTCTTTCAGGTTTTGTTACCTGTCTGCTGAGAATTAATTTGCAAAGTTTCTTTCCAACCTGTGAATCCCTTCTGCAGTGTCCCTATCTGGCCTGGGCAGATATATTCATTTGAATTATGAATTCTTAGTACCAGCCCATGTTTGGCTGCATCTATTCCTCTTTTTCATCCCTTCTATCACAAAAGGACAGGATATAAATGCACTCAATTATCACTGGACTGGAAATATTCCCTAAGTTGGCTGTTAGCAGGCAGTGATACCCACAAATAATGATCACTGGTGTCATGTCAACACAAGCAAAAGCAATTATTTTTGAGCCATCTAACACCACAAAAGCAGATGTGGGAAGAAACTACCAATTAGAGATGAAAACACTTAAGGTCAGATATGCAGACTATGATTAAACTGATACTTTATGCACGATTTTTCTTTTGATATTTTGTTGAGCTCTTTCCCAGTTTTATTAAATCTCTGTGGTGTTGGCACCACTTTGGTCGCAGGTTTCAGTCCACTCCTACCTGATTGTTTGACTTGTGTTTGTAGAGAGAGTTGGTTGTCTGGACCCTGGGGATGATCTGATCTCCCAAAATCCAGAAATCCTGAGTGCATGAGGCCAGCAGTGCTGCAGCAGCACTCAGGTGTAATTGCATTTTGTCTACTGCTCCTCACACAGTCCTTGTTTGTGAGAAAACAACCCCAGAGCAATCCCTGTGCCCAGGCATCTCCTCTCATCTGTCCCCACACCCCAAACCCCATCTCATCCACACAGTGTGAGCATAACCCTAAATAATTTCGGGTGAGGAGAGTGAATTTCTGCAGTTCTAAATGAAAATATTGTTCCCAGGCACATCGATCAGATCTGGGGCAGCAGAAATGGAGGCAGCAAAGTGTCTGTGGCTTCCCCAAACAACAATTCTCTTGGCTCACACCCCTTGGTCCCTCTCTGGGTGCTGACCCATCCCTCCAGCAGGTTCAGATCCTGGCAGAAGTGACAGCAGCCACCACTCTGTCCCAGCCTAAAGCACCTCAGCTTTTCCTTCCCACAGTGTTCATCCTCTTCTCCAGTCCCAGCTGGGATCTGTCCATCCCTAGCTCACCTGAACCCTCCCAAGAGGCTCCCGGAAAGCCAGCAGAGGTTCCTGTGCTCCCATGAGGGAGCCCCTGGGGTGTCCCTCGGTGGCACAGCCCCAGGCACTGCCAGCCCAGCGCCTGCCTGACCCAGCACAGTCTTGGGGAAGGGGGCAGGGATTTGGAACAGGGCAGGAATGGGATCACCATCCCTGCAAGTGCTCAAAACCCATGTGGCTGTGGCAGCCGGGGCCCTGGGTTCCTGCTGAGCACGGTGGTGCTGCTGGGGTGATGGATTTGCTGATTTTAAAGCTTTTTTTTTAAAGCTTTTTTTCCAGCATTAACAATTCCGTTTCTCTCTCTGACTTCCAGCTCAGCTGCTCTCTGTGATTCTCTCAACTCCCCAAACACCCTGAAGCAGTAAATTGGCAGTTTAGTTCTGTGTCATATGAAAATGCACTTCCACTTTCTTGCAGCCTGCTCTGCTCTCCCTTCCCTCCCTCCCTCCCTCCACCCCGGGCTCTGCTCCCTCCAAATGGGCAAGTCCCTGCTGATGGAGTGTCTCCTTTTGTGGGAGTTTAATCCTTCAGGATTTAAGAGGAGTGGGAGCTGGGTGCTGTTTACAAGATGAAGGCCCACCGTGGATTTCTGGAGTGGCAAAATCCCGTTTGCAGCTTTATTCTCTGTCCCTTTGCTCTTGCATTGCTAAGCACTGAACAGTTATTTGCAGGAAATAACTGTGAGGACTCTGAGCTCTCTTCCCTGAGTGATAATAGTTAATTTTGAAGCCATCAGTGTGTGCATCTGTAGCTGGGGTTGTTTTCCTGAGTGCACTACTTTGCATCTATCACCACTGAATTCCTGCTGCAGTGTCATTGCCAGTCACTTAGAATGATGGCATCCTCCTGCAGCTCTTCACTACCAGCCTTTATTTGCAAGACTTGAAATGGCTTTGTCTTATGAGTTATTTTGTCAGCTCACCAATCATTTGCTCTTTCAGATGCTTTTTGATATGGTGAGGAGTTAAAATTCCATCAGTAGCCTCCTTACCCCTGTTGGCTGTGTTTTAACTGGTTGGTAGCCTGTGAGACCTTTCCTTTTAGCTGCAGCAATACTGGTTTGGGGAAGATAAGGAGCTGATTGGTCAAAATCCATGCCTGAGGATACAGGGACCCCACAGAGACAATTCCTGCTCCCTGCAGGGCCTGCTGCTGGTGTGGAGGTGCCTGGGGACATCCCCTCTCCAGCCCCCAAAAAGGAATTAATGGGGATGAGCTGCTGTGTTTAACCCCCGATGGAAACTGAGCCCCACCTGCTGCTCCCTCACTGCCCAGGGGTGGGATGGGGCAGAATGTGGGGTTAAAAGTGAGACTGAGACCCAGACAATGCAACACGGAAAGCCAAAGCTGCCCAGGCAAGGAAGCCAAGCAAGGAATGCATTCCCTGGGCAGGCAGGGGCTCTGTCACACCCCGTGGTGACTGGGCAAGGCAAACACCCTCCCTACCAACATTCCTGCCTTCTCCTGCTCCTACTGAGCAGGATTCCACAGGCTGGGACACCTCTGGGGTCAGCTGGGACAGCTCCTTGTCCCCCAGGCTGGTCCCTGGCCGTGCCCACCCTGCCCAGCAGGGACTGACCCCTGCAGTGACCAGCACTGCTCAAACCCAGCCTGGGGCAGCTCCTGGGGACAACAGCAGCACCTCCACCCCACCCACACACACACCAGCCCAGACCGAGCTATCCTCACAGATCTGAGCTCTCTAAAATGGGTTAGAACTTTGAGATTGCTGTTCTTTCCTAACTGATGCTGTTGGGGAGTGACTCCTGTCCTGCTGGAGCCCCTGCCAGGCTGGTTGCTGCCCCCTGAGCTGTGCTGCACACCCTGCATATGTGGGGTCCTTTTGGGGTGAGCCCATCTGCTCCCAGAGACCTCTTCTTATTTTATTATTTTTTATTTTTTTATTCCTTCATCGACTCCTCTGAACAGCTCTTCATCTGCTGCTTCAGTTTAAGAGTCCTTGCAGCAATTAAGAGACTGAAGCATCTGTTATATGAGGAGAAGCTGGGGTATTTAACCTCCAAAACCTGGGGTTTGGCTCAGAGACAGCTGGGATTTGGATAAATTTTGGTTTATTGGTGTGTTTAAATCCCTCCTGGCCGAAGGGAGAGTCAAAATCTTCATAGTGGTGCTGACCTGGGGTTTGGCTCAGAGACAGCTGGGATTTGGATAAATTTTGGTTTATTGGTGTGTTTAAATCCCTCCTGGCCAAAGGGGAGTCAAGATCTTCATAGTGGGGCTTAGTGAAAGAGCAAGAAGCAAAGGGTTAAAATTGAGATACAAATTTCCCTTAAACTTTAATTTCATTTCATTTCACCATCTTATACTATTTTTAATTTAATTTTTTACTGTGAGTGTGGTTGAACACTGGCACACATTGCCCAGACAGGTTGTGGAGACTTCAGCCTTGCAAATATCCAAAACCCCAACTGGACCCAGTTAAAAACCTGCTCTGGGTGACCCTGCTGGGAGCAGGAGGGTGGGATGGATGATCTCCAGGGACATCTCCAGCCTCAGGGTTTCAGTGATTCCACCAGGTTGGAACAGTGAAAGCCTCCCCAGGCTCTGCAGGAAATATTCCTGCAAATTTGGGGTGCTTTGGGCTGGCCTGGCCTTCCATGAGCACTCCCTGCAGACCTTGATCATGTTACAGTTTTATAGACTCTCTGGTAAGTTCCTGGTTTCTGGAAAAGGCTTTATTATTAGCTTTTATGGTTTTCAAAAAATTGCTTCTTGTAGTACTTTTTGACTTTACCATGGCTGGCTTTTGTGCTCTTTTCTGTTTTTCTCATTTGGACAAAACTTCCACTTTCTGAGGAATGTAATTTTACTCCTAATAATCTCCATTACTCTGCTATTTAACCATGAAAGCTCTTTCTGGCCCCATTTATGGCTGATATATATTTATTCTCAGCCTCTAATATGGTTCCTTCATGTAATTTCTTTGCCACCTCCAAGCAGTTTATCTTTCTGGCGGCTGCTTTTAATTTAGGTTTAGCAAGTTCCTTGTCCTTTCTTGGGGTGGGATAAATCACCATCCCAAGTGCCTGTGAACACAGCCAGTTTGGATTGCACACCTGCCTTTAACACAAGGGTAGTTCAGCCCACAAATCCCATTCCTAATATAACAAAACAGCTGTTTTCTTGCCTGGAAACCATAATTCTGTATAGGACTCCAGGGGAAAAACTGAGGCTTAACTTCATCCATTTCACCATCTCCCCACAATTCTGCTTAATCTTCTGAGGGATGTGTCCAATTAGTTGCATAACTAAATAAATCCTTTTGTGTTAAAGGACTTTGTGAAATCACCTGCTTGACTCGTTTGCCCAGGAACTGCTATGGAGGGTCCTTATTGTAATTCTGATCAAAATGAACCAATGTTTTTATCTGAGCTCTGTGGGGCAGGGGAGAGGAATAACAACTTTGCTCCCCAGGAATAACAACTTTGCACCCCAGGAATAAAAACTCTGTTCCCCAGGAATAACAACTCTGCTCCTCAGGAATAACAACTTTACACCCCAGGAATAACAACTCTGTTCCCCAGGAATAACAATTTTTCTGCCCAAGAATAAGCTCAGCTGGTACTGCTGAAATGAGGAGAATTCCAGCACCGAGAGCCCAACCAACCCAGCTGTGGCTCTGCTGCTGATTTATACTGATTATTTTGAATTTTCTAATGTTCTTGATGCACCTGGCTCTTTGGGGCTGGGAGCTGCACACAGGCACTCCTGGGCCAAGTCCCAAATTCCAGAGGGCATCCATCAGTGGGATGGATTTGGTGCCTGCTCAGCACATGGGGGTGTGACGGGGGGACTGAGCAAGCCTTGTCCCTTTGTCTCTGCCAGAACATCCACCTGGTGGCCAAGTGGCTGGGCTCCCTGGAGAAGAGGCTGGAGCAGCACAGCGAGGGCAGCCACCAGGATTTCCGCGTGTTCCTCAGCGCCGAGCCGGCGCCGTGCCCGGAGAGCCACATCATTCCCCAGGGCATCCTGGAAAACTCCATCAAAATCACCAGCGAGGCGCCCACCGGGATGCACGCCAACCTGCACAAGGCCCTGGACAACTTCAGCCAGGTAGGAGCGTGGTTGGGTGTGCTGGAGCTGCTGCAGCCCCTGTGCAGCACGGCCGTAGTTGGGTTGGAGACAATCCAAAGCAGCACACTCCATTTCCAAACTGGTTTTACTCCACCATGTGTTGCTGCAGGCCCTCAGCTGGGGAATAATTAGCATTGACTCCATGATTGCAGAAGGCTGATCAATCTCTTTATTCTATCATATTATACTATACTGTACTTATTGAGAAACTCATCCCCTTACAGACAGTCTGATACAGCTTTGACCTAATTCGTCAATCCATCCAAACACCATCCACTGTCCAATTAAGAAATCACCCTTTGCTAAACAATCTCCATAACACATTCCACGCGTGCACAATAACAGGTGCAGCAAGTGGAGATAAGAATTGTTTCTCATTCTTTTCTCTGATCTCCTCTCAGCTTTCCCCAGGAAAATGCCTGGGAAAGCTGTGCCTGCTGCTCTCTGTGGCCAGAGAGCTGCTGCCACATAGCACGCACACTTTTTATACATTCTAACAAAACTCATACATTTACACTTTACTCATTGGTCATGAAGGACAAACAAAGTGCTCATTGGAACAGGCAGTTGCAGGTTTCTCATATTTTTCCTTCTTTCTTTCTTGGTTTCTGTGTCAATGACCTTGGTAGGAAATTCTTTCAGGGGTAAGCATGGATTCTCTTCTCAAACTTCTCTCTGGCTCACAGAGGTCGCTGTAAAACCTCTCCCACAGAGCGTGATGGACATTGCCTCCCCAGCCCCCTTGTAGCACAGAGCCTCTGGGTCCAGCACCCCCCTCTGCTCTTCCCCACAAGCCAGGCACAGATCTCCTTCCAAGCACTGGTTTTCCCAAGAAAGGCTTCAGGTGATCTGAGAAGCCTCTTTCCTGAAGCAGGGCCTGGGACACCAGACTTCTGTCCAGTTTAATCATATTCTCCCCAGTGTGTGATCACAGAATCACAGAATTAACCTGGCTGGAAAAGACCTTTGAGATCATCAAGTCCCACCACTGACCCAAAACCTCCTCATCAATTGAACCACGTCACTGAGTGCCACGTCCAGTTTGTTTTTAAACACCTCAAGGGACGGTGACTCCACCACCCCAGAAAGGCTCTTTCAATACAGAATCAAACTTCTGACTGCAGCATCGGGAGAATTTGTCGTGTTTCAGTTGATTTCTCTGTCTGGTGCCTCCTTTCTGGGCTGCTGAGTGATATATGATATCCAACACCCACAGCTGTGGGAGGTGAGCGGGTTAAACCTGACTTTTCTGCCTGCTGTTTAACAGGGGTTAGAGGTTCAGAACAGCTGATCTGCTCACAGAGCAGCACAGGGAGATTGGTGTTGTGTGCCCAAAGGCCATTCAGCTCAAGACCTTGCTGACACCAGGAGTGTTGCAAATCAGAGCTGGAAGCTGCCTGCAGGCAGGAGTTGCTTTGCCAGGATGTAAATTAGGCCATGTGAGAGTGGCTGACCCACAAGAGCAGCCCGTGGCAGGATGCTCGTTTTGTTTATTGCTCAAAAACCCTCCTGTCATGGCAGGCACTGACCCCTGTCCGCCTGTGCAGGGAAACAGCCCCGTGTGGGGAAGAGATGGAAATATTCCTGGTGCCCAGAGGGTGTGGATCAGTGTCAGAGTGGCTGTTAAGGCCGTGGTTGAATGAGCTCTGCTCTCACCATGGGACAGGAGCAGGGAAGGATCCCATCCCTGCAGGACTCCCTGGGAACAGCCCATGGGCCCCAAGGCAGGATGGAGCCAGGGGGGCTCAGCCATGACCCCATTTCCCTCAAGGGCTGAGCACTCGTGTTGTTGCTGATTCCTGTCCTAGGGACACTGAGTCCCATGTCCTGCCACCCTGACACTCCCTCACAGCCAGCCCTCACAGCAGGACCCCATCAGAAGACACTAAAGGTGCTCTCAGCCCTCAAACTGCCCTTTAGATCACTGGTGCTGACATTATTGCAGCCTCTCCATCCAGCTGGGAACACCCTCTGCAGATCTTGCAGGGTTGTTTTCTCTTGTGAGTCCCTTCCAACCCAAACCATTCTGTGATTCTCTCCACAAAGTTTCTTGTTATTTGGGGTGAGGCAAGAGCAGCCTCAAACAATTGTGGACCCTGGGTCATGGGGCAGCTCACAGCTGGTTTTGCACTCAAATGTTTTGTGGAGAGAATGCCAAGTGCAGGAGGGAACATTGCTGAGCAGGTGTGGGGGAAGGCACTATGCAAGGATTAATGCCAGTGGTCAGGAAAGATTATTCCATACTTATCTACTGCCATTCATCATCCTGAGCTCCACAAAATGTCCTGGAGAACAAGGGAGGGGAAAACCTTCACCCCAAGTAACATTTTCATCTTGCCTCTGCTCATTTCAATCAATAGTAATTAGCATTTTCTAAATTGCTGGAGGATTATGAAACATCTCTTATCAGAAATCCTGAAGCGAGTGGGTGGGGTCCCTTTTACACCTCATTTCCCTGCTTTATACAGAAGAGATGTTCAAATTTAGCTTTCAGCTGAAGGCTACAAAGAAGGCCTTTTATTCTGTACAAGGGATATTGTTCTGCTTTGTAGCTGAAGAAGAATTGACAACTGAAGAGAGGCCGAATGAGAATGAACTGGGTTGTTCTGGGGATGTTTCCTGAAATGAGAAGGGTGTTCTGCACGCATTTGAAGCAGTTCTCCATCACAATGCTGATAAAGGGAGCTTAGAGTGCTGCCTAATCCAGGAGGAAACAGGTTTTGGGATGTTCTTGATTGTCACGTGCACTTGGTCAATGTTGAAATTCATTACCCTTTAGAGTAATGGATTCCCCGTTTCCTGCATAGACCCTGAGCTCTGTAGTGCTCTCAGAGGATTAAAGGTCTAACACGGCATTTTTTTCAGATAAACATTGGATGGGGCTTGGAGCAACCTGGGATAGTGGAAAGTATCCCTGCCCATGGCAGAGGGGCTGGAAAAACATGGACTTTAGGGTCCCTTCCAATGGAGAATTCTGTGATTCTGTAGCTCCCTCCCCATCTTTCGGGTGAGGGATGTTGAGCACATGCAGGTGATGGGGCGTTGAGTGGGTGCACGTGTCCTTCCTTCCCTGTGTGTGTTCCTGTGCAGAGCCACTCGGAGCTCGGAACAGCAAATATGAAGTGAGAAAATATTTGCTAGAGTTTGCCAATAAATCTGCAATTCAAAGCCACTGACTTTGAAAACTAGCACATGTGTGTGATACAAAAATGAACTGGAAGACAATTTGGTCAGCCTCTTGTCCCAGGTAACAAGTATCAGCAAGGGAGGTTCAGGATGGATGGTAGGAAAAATATCTAAAGTGGAAGGTTGGTAAAGCTCTGGAACAGGCTGCCCAGGGAAGTGGTGAAGACACATCCCTGTAATTGTTTAAAAAATAAGGTTCACAATTAGTTGTGCATTGGGGTATTTACTTGAAGGTTGAACTTGATGATTTGGGGGAGTTTCTGAGCCTTAACCTCTGATTCTGTGATTCATCCTGTCCAAAGCCCATCGTGTTTGGGTTCCCTGGGAGTCGCTGAGGCTGAGGGCAGCTGTCCTGTGTTGCAGGACACCCTGGAGATGTGCAGCCAGGAGAAGGAGTTCAGGAGCATCCTGTTTGCCCTGTGCTATTTCCACGCGGTGGTGGCGGAGCGGCGCAAGTTCGGCCCCCAGGGCTGGAACCGCCCGTACCCCTTCAGCACTGGAGATCTCACCATCTCTGTCAATGTGCTCTACAACTACCTGCAGGCCAGCTCCAAGGTGGGGGCACCATGGGGGGGGCTGCCTGGGGGCTTTGAAGCTGTCCTGAAATGCCATTTTCTTGGCATCTTTGGGTTTAGAACTTCGCAGTTTGGGGTGCTTTTGGGAGGAGATGGGAGATCTCGCACTGTGCTGTGCCCCAGCTTTCCTGGGGCAGGATTTAACTCCTGCCTGATGTTTGTGTGCTGAGGGGGGAGCCCTGAGGCTGCAGGGCAGTGCCTGGGTTCAGCCCACCCTGCTCCACGCCCAGGTCCCGTACGATGACCTGCGCTACCTCGTGGGTGAGATCATGTATGGAGGTCACATCACGGATGACTGGGACAGGCGGCTCTGCAAAACCTACCTGGAAGAGTTCATTAAGCCAGAAATGCTGGAGGGAGAGCTCTGCCTTGCTCCTGGATTTCTCCTCCCAGGGAACATGGATTATAATGGCTATCACCAGGTAAGCTCTTTGTTTGCTGGCATTATTTATACATGTAAATGGAATGTCCTCCCTAACTGCCCCATAGTCTGCCTTAGGAGGCAGGAACAGGGCTGCTGTGCTCCTGCACCGTTCCTCTTATTTCCCATTATGTTGTGTTCCTGTGGATGCTTCAGCATCCCCCTGGATGAACCAAGTCTAATGGTAATTTGCTACTTCATCATGGGCTCATTCTGTTCATGCATGAATAGACCAACTGTATTGGTGCTCGAGACTTAAGTGGGGCTCCTGTAAAATTACATCCACATACTGTTTGCTAAAATGGCCCTTTCAAGCTCCTTTTATCATCAGTTTTGATGAGAATCACTGAAGGGTCTTGTTGATCTACTTACTGATCTCATCTGCTCTTTGTACACAAATGCAATAGCAGAGAGAGGCGCATCAGGCTGGTTTTGTTCATAAAACTTAACTACTGGAAGCTCAATTCCCACAAGAGATTTCAGGATGCTGATGCTGAAATGCACAGCAGATAATTGCTAGAGAAGGTCCAGCCTGAGACACGGAGCCAAGCAGAACTCCAGCAGTTAAGAATTTTCCCAGCAGGAGCAGAAGCAGCTCTGTAAACATTTGCACTCTCCTTCCTCCATCACTTCCCCGGTGTTTCAGCCACAGGCAGAGCTGGGTGAGCCCGGGCTGACCTCCTGGGGAGATGATTCCAGCACTGAAGCTCTGCAGGCAGAGTGCCCTGGGCTGTTCCTAACGTGCTCCTGAATGTCTCTGTGCAGTACATAGACGATGCCCTGCCTCCAGAGTCTCCCTACCTGTACGGCCTCCACCCCAACGCAGAGATCGGGTTCCTGACGCAGAGCTCGGAGCGGCTCCTGCGCACTGTGCTGGAGCTGCAGCCCCGCGACAGCAGCACGGGCCAGGGAGCTGTGGGCACCCACGAGGAGATGGTGAGAGTGCTCGGGGCAGAGGGCACCCAGGAGGAGATGGGGAGAGTGCAGAGGAGCAGTGAGCACCCAGGAGGAGATGTGAGAGTGCTCAGGGATTGTGGGCACCCAGGAGGAGATGAGCAGAGTGCAGAGGAGCAGTGAGCACCCACGAGGAGATGGGGAGAGTGCAGAGGAGCAGTGAGCACCCAGGAGGAGATGTGAGAGTGCTCAGGGGCAGTGGGCACCCAGGAGGAGATGTGAGAGCGCAGAGGAGCAGTGGGCACCCAGGAGGAGATGGGGAGAGTGCTCAGGGGCAGCTGCTGGGGTTTGATGCCTGTCTCATCCATCAGGCTTGTCCATGGTTCTGTGCTCTGCCTCCGCCTGCCTAAAGCCTGGTTTTATGCAGAACATCACCCTGGTGAGATGTAATTGAGTGTTGGCAGTAACAGGACAGTGCCTCTTAATTACCCCGTGCACTGCAGAGCCTTCGTTATCATCCTCTGAAGGTGTTGCAAATAAACCTTCCCTGAGCAGCAGTCCCTGTGCACCCCTGTGACTGGCATAGCAATGGGCCCTGGGCACACTGCCTGCCACCCACAGCGTGCCACCCAGAGCTCAGCCCTCCTCCTGCTGCTGCCATCGTGTCCCTCCAGCTCCCCAGGGCCTTGTAATTCCTTATTTCCAGCTGAACTCCTTTGCTACACCTGTGTCCTGGGCTGATCTCAGCCCTCCCTGTGGAAACTCACAGCTCATTAAAACACGGCCCAAACATCCCTGACAAGATCTGGAATCAGCCAACACATGCTCAGGTTTTCACTCCTGCAGTCTTAAGTTGCCAGCTCTGTGCTTGAAGATTTGCAATTTAATGAATGGCTAGTTGCAGCTCATATAAAGCTGTGGTTTCACAGTTTTTCCTTTGGCTTGGTATGAAGCTGGGGGACTGACTGCCTTCCCCTAAGGGACTCCTAGGAGTGCCCAGCATGATCAATTTTCAGTCCATACTCGAATTTGAGGTGATGGGAATAATCCAGGGGTAGCAAAGCCAAACAAGGTGTTCAGAGATAGCAAACGTGAGTTCCTCTTCTCCCCTCCCACTCCTTTTTTAATGAAACACAAATAAACTCCTCAGCCCAGAGAAGCAAAACGATCAGGGAGTGCCCCAGCAGTGGTGCCACAGGTCATGGCCACCCTGCAAACTCCTGGTGACAGTCAAGAACACTCTCACAGGAGCACAGAAGTCCTCATGGCTCTCTCTGGGAATAAAATCTGCCTGAGAGCAAGCAGAGTGTGACCTCAGTGCCCTGCCTTGTGCCTGGGGACATGCTCCCACAGCTCATTTTCTTCCTGAAATGATCTCTGTCATTATCCAAGCTGTCCCTTCCACTTGGTCCTTGGATGGGAGTGAGCAAAGCCTTGTCTCAACTCCTCCACTGAAGGATATCCAGCCCCTGCTTTGGCTGACGTGATTTTAGGGAGCTTCCAGGGAAAATGTGAGCCTGTCATTTTTCCCGAGGCTCTGACAAGTCCACTTCCTCCCACAGATTGCTGAGGTCACACTACAGCAAACGAGCTGTAATTGCTGTGAAGGAATCAGAGCCAGAGGGACTTGCAGGGGAATTTCAAATGAGATATTTCTGTGGTGTCCCCGAGGTGCAGCTGAGGAGCTTTTCCAGCTTTAGCCACCTGTGTGGCTGCAGTAACAGCCCACACATCCTCACTGCTGACAGGAGCCAAGGGTTGGGAAGAGCAGCAACAGGAGGGAATCGGAGTACAGAGTCCAAAATATGAATATTGGTGGCTCTGGCTGTAAAATTACCCTGCCCTAGCTGGCGCTGGCCCTGCGTGCCAGGTTTGGCACTTGGGATAGCAGAATTTTAACTGTGTTATGTGTGCCCAAAGGGTCCCAGCAAGCAGAAGTCTTGCTCAGGTTCCAGCTCAGAAGTAAAGCAAAGCTTTGAGTGAGAGCTTCCACATTAAACCTGGGAAATGCAGCTGAGCCCATGGACAGCAGGGGCTTCATGCCTCATTGTCAGAAAGGGGTTTATTAAATTTTTTAGACACTACAAAGATCCTCTTGCATTGGATGGAGCTTTCCCTGTTCTGTACTTAGAGTTCTGAAGTGACCAGAAAATAATTTTGTTTTGTTATGCTTTTCTTCCATGGCTCCATTAGTCCGGAATGCCAAATTCAGCTTAAAATTCAATTTCATGTAATCACCTCTCTCCATCAATACACTAGAGAAAACCAGCTCATGAGCTGTGTTGTCCTGAGGCTCAGCTGAAGCTCCAGCCCCATCCATCTCCTTGTGAGTGTGACCTCGGGAGAAATAAGAGAGCCAAGAAGAGAGGAGGCTGCCACATGTCATGGGGACATTTTAAAACCATCATTTTGCAAGCTGCTCATCTGACATTAACTTCTGTCAGCATTTGGATTTTAATGGGACGGGGAAAACTCTTTGAAAGGTGCCCAGGGCTAACAGGGATGGTTTTGGAGGCACTGACAGGACAGAAGGAGTTCTCCCAGCTCATGCTGTGAGCCTAGGGATCACTCACCAGCATCCCCCTCTCTCCTCCCTTTGGCACAGGTGCAAGCCCTTCTGGAAGAGATGTTGGAGAAGCTCACAGACGAGTTCAACATGGCAGAGCTGATGGCCAGGGTGGAGGAGAGGACTCCCTACGCTGTGGTTGCCCTGCAGGAGTGCGAGCGCATGAACGCGCTCACGACTGAAATGCGGCGCTCGCTCGCCGAGCTGGAGCTGGGCCTGAAGGTACTGAGGGGCTGCAGGGGCTCCCTAGGACACAGAAAAGAGGATAAAGTGGGGGTTTGTTAAAGGCCTTAAACAGGAACACCTTGGGCAGTGCAAAGACCAGCAGAGGCTGCACCCAAGATGGGTGATTGATGCCTGGAGAGGCTCCTGGACAGAGGCTGGACAGAGTTAAAGAATAAAGCAGGGATTTATTAAAAAAAACCCTTCAAAGGATCCACCTTGGGCAGTGCAAGAGCCCAGCCAGGGCTGCACCCAAGATGGACCCAGCATGGACTCAGAGTCACGAGTTTTCACACTTTTATCAGTTTGGGTCCATTCCCACCTTGGGTTCACTGTCCAATTGCAGCTCCAGGGGATGCAGTCCCACCCTCCCAGGTTGCTCTCCTCCATCCCCTGTTGTTTGCACTTTTTAGGGCTGAAGCTGCAGCGGTGTCCTTGGTTCTGGGGCTGGCAAAGGATTGTTGTGTGTGCCTGAGCTGTGAGGAGAGCTGCTGACACTTGGTATGGAGCTCAGAGTTCTGTACCAGTGCAGTGCAGAGCCTGGGAAATGGGAAAGATAAAACTGAAGGCATCACAATGGTCACCAGTTTTTTATACAGATATCAGTTTGGTCTATTTGCATATCAAGGGTTAATTCTCCAATTACAGCTTCAGGTAATGAAGTCACATTCCCCCAGTTTGCTCCCCACAATTCACTTTTGTTTATGCTTTTCAGGGCCTGTGGTGTGTCCTTGGACCTCGGGCCCAGAGAGATTGCTCTGTCTGACCAAAATGTGAAGGCAGTTAACTGCAGTTTATATAGAGTTTAGAACTATGCACTAATGCACTACAGGATTTGAAAAATATAAAAGCTAAAATCTTTAGGCATCAGTTGGAGAGCTGGAAAATCCTGCAGGGTGCTGCTCAGGGAATAAAAGGAGTCACAGGGAAGAATTTGTGGAGGCATCCTGGCTCCACAGGGCTCACAGGTGGATTTGCAGTGGGACAGTGTCCAAGGCACACACAGCAGTGCTTGGCTTTTGGGAACAGGGCACGAGCACTTCTGGCCACCCCAGACTGTGGCACATCAACAGCAGGTCACTCACAAACTGAGACATGACCTACTTAAAGGTGAGCCAAAAATCTCACCTTTGCATAAAATGTCCAGGAGTGGGGGGAGCTTGGAACAAAATATCTCAGAGGCACAGGCTGAGCTGAAATCAAAGGCTGGTTTTGTGTGAAGGCACAACATGTCCAGAACTGTAAGAGAAAAAGGCTCAAGTCCCAGGAGTTTTGGAAGAGATACAATTCCCTTGCTGGGTGTGAGTCTCCTGCTCAGGAGTCCCCGTCCATGGGGCTCCACTGCAGTGATCTCCACCTGGTGTGGAAGCAGCTGATCCCATGGATCTGCTCTGCTCCAGGCAGGGATCCCGTGGATCTGCTCTGCCCCAGGCAGGGATCCCATGGATCAGCTCTGCTCCAGGCAGGGATCCCATGGATCAGCTCTGTCCCAGGCAGGGATCCCATGGATCAGCTCTGCTCCAGGCAGGGATCCCATGGATCAGCTCTGCTCCAGGCAGGGATCCCATGGATCAGCTCTGTCCCAGGCAGGGATCCCATGGATCAGCTCTGCTCCAGGCAGGGATCCCATGGATCAGCTCTGTCCCAGGCAGGGATCCCGTGGATCTGCTCATCTTTGTCTCAGCCCAGGACAGGGGTGTCTGTGTCCCCCAGCTGCTGCCTTTGCCACACCAGCTGGGATGCAGATTTCTGTGTTCTGGGTTTGAGGGAGGGCTGTGATTGATGCTGCATGCACTGGTAAGAGAAGTCACCTCCTGCATCCCCCCCAGGCACTCTGGGGCACAAAAGAGGAAAGGCTCTGACTGCCCCTTAGGGAAGGGCCAGCACGGATCAGGCTGCACTGCCCGGGAGTGAGGAGCTGCCTGGCAGTCCTGGTGCTCTCTGACAGCATTCCCCCTCCACCTTGTCACCCCCAGGGACCCTTCCCCACAGCCAGCTGCTATCCATCCCTTGGGAATGCAGCACAACAATGCAGCCTGGAGCTGGCAGAACAAAGCCTCAGCACTGCCCTGCCTCCCCCTCGTGCCACAGCTGGGTCCTGGGGGATCTCCTGGCCATCAGGCAGTGGACATTCCCTGCTCCATCACTTCCAGAGTGGCAGGCTGTGATCCCTTCTCACGGGGATGCTCAGCTCCCACAGCTGGTGTGGAGCTGAGCCTGAAGGGTCTGGCCTTGGACCAGCCCGTTCATAGGAGAGCTGAGGGTGGGCAAGGAGGGCCTGCCCTGAGGTGGAATGACATCTCAAACCTCCCCCAGGGGCAGCTTGGAAAAGAAACCTTCAGCTGCCCGCCCTGCACGAGAAAGGGCAGGCTTGGCTCGGGGTTTGGGCACCAAGCTGCTCCCAAATCCCAGCTGCAGCAGCTGCAGATGTGCGTGCACTGCATTTGCTGCTGGTGCTTGCTAAAGCAGAGCTATCCTGGACACAGCTGGTGGGTCAGTGTGTACAGCCCTTTTTGAAAGAAGCTGATATTTATGTAGTCAATTATCATAAACAGATTTCTCTTATTTTCTAGCATAAGGCAGTGGAATTGAAAATTCCATTTCCTGAGACAGGTAAACAGAAGTGATTTAATGTTTCAATCCCAGAGCCCCAAACAAGATATAATTGTGACTTGGACAAGGGGTGGCAATTAGATTTAATGTGGGGAAGAATGTGCTGTTTAATATTGGTAGGGGAATGAGGGGATGCAGAGTGTGCAAATAAACCACAAACAAAATTAACCAAAATTAACAATAACACAGGCTGCAAACCTCTCCCCAAACCCTGCCACAGATCATGGCAGGGAAGGAGATGGGGACTGCAGAAAAGGCTCCTCAGAGGGCTGCAGCAGTCCCTGGGCTGGGATTCAGAGACAACCTGGGACTGGAGGAGAGCAGCACAGCAGAGCAGCATTTGGCATTTCTGGTGTTTGGCAAATCTGGTGTTTGCTGCAGAGACACATCTGAAGGCTCTGAGAGGCCATCAGTGGCAGTTCCAAGAACCGTGGAGTCCTTAAGGCTGGAGAAGCCCTTTGAGATACCCAAGCCCACCCATCACCCCAGCAGCAGCACCATGCTCACCCCCAAAACATGGCCTCAGGTGCCACGTCCAGATGGTTTTTTTGGGCACTTTCAGGGCACTTGGGCTCAGTTGGTGCTGACACCACCAAGGCTGGGGGTTCAATCCCTGGTCTAAGAGTTGGGCTCGATGATACTTGAGGGCCCCTTCCAGCTGGGAATATTCTGTCAGCCTGTGGTTGGTGACTCCACCGCAGCCTGTTCAGTGCTTCACAGCCCACTGCCTGAAGAAAGCTTTCCTGATATCCAAACCACGTTTCCCCTGGCACAACCTGAGCCCAGTTCTTGTGTCTGCAGCCAAAGGTCGCATGTGGATCCCTGAAGAGTTAAATTAGACCTTGTGCATGACCCAAACCCTGCTCAGCGTCCCTCACGTCACCTCCCACACCTGGGGGACCACGGAGCAGCCAGAGGGGGCTGATGGCTCTTCCTGGTGCTACCCTCCCTTGACTCTGGGCTTACACTGAAGAAATCCTGCTTTAATTGCCCTTCCTGACAATTAAAGACCTGTTAAGGTTCGTTCATCTCTGGGGCTGGGGGCCTGCACTGACAGCACTCAGAGGAGGAGAGTTTGCGAGCCAGGCCCCACAGAGCTGAGCAGAGAATAAATAAAGCCCAGAGAAAACAAGGCTTATTGTTTTTAACTGACTGAAGGATCTGCCAAAAGAAGGCGATTTAGAAATGTCACGCCTAATTTGAATTTTTGAATAATTCATCGTGTCGTCCTAGCGGAAAGTGATTGTTTGGTCCAAAAATAGGAGACATCCCATTAGGAGGAAGAGAAATTGCAATAGACTGGTAGCCATCAGAAATAACTGGCATGTTGCATTTCAAAGCCCTTTGTTCTGGCTGGCTTGGGTGGAACCAGAGGCTGGGCTGAAGCACTTGCATGTTAATGTTGTACCAGCCTCATTTTTTGCAAGCAGATCCTCTGGTTTGCAATTTGGGTGAAGGATGAGCCTCCAAAATGAGGATAATATGTATTGTAAAATAACAAAGACCAAATTTTGATCTGCAAGGTGGGTATCAAGTGAAAATAACCTGAACTGAGGAAACAGTTTGTGCCTGTAGTGTGTTCATCTTGAGGGAATGGCTGCAGGCTGATTAGGATTTCCTTCAAGGGTGTCTTTAAATGAAAATTACTCCCAGCGTTTGTGAGGAAAAAAAAATTTAAAAAGTAACTTGAATAATTTCTGATGCACTTTAGTATTCAGCATCTGAAATGCAAATTTATGCATAATTGTGTTTGGACAACTCTATGAGATTTCTGCTGTAGATGCTTTGAACCCTCACAGGAGACTCAAAGCATGCTTGAGTGCGCAGACTTTAAAAATTGCTTTTCTCAAGCCTTGCTGAGAATTACATTTGCTAATTCATTTGTTTCCTGAAAGTAAAACTAGACATGATATATGATCGAGGAGGGGTTGTCTTTAAATCAATTTGGCTGCTTGCACACATTCTGCCATATTCTTACCCACGTCAAAGCACTTCCAGGAGCACAAAATCCTCCTGTTCCAGTGTCCTGCTGTGGCCAGGGCAGGGCTTCTTGTTCTTCCTGCATGGTCTTGCCATGGCTTCAGCCCAGCCCGTAGATGGTTCCTCTTTGTGTCCAGTTTCTCCTGAGGATGGAGATCCTGATGGACATTTTGCGAGGTTGTTCCTCATATTTTAGTGTTAATTGCAAGTGCTGCTTCTTCCAGCTTTTGATTTCACCTCATTTGCTATTTTAGCTTCAAAACCCATCTTAAACCCTTTGTACTCAAGTTTTCTCTTTCCACAAGAAATGTGCTCTCCAGGATGTCTCTGAACCCCAGCTCAGGGACTGCTGCAGCCCTCTGAGGAGCCTTTTCTGCAGTCCCCATCTCCTTCCCTGCCATGATCTGTGGCAGGGTTTGGGGAGAGGTTTGCAGCCTGTGTTACAGATTTTGTTAATTTTGGTTAATTTTGTTTGTGGTTTATTTGCACACTCTGCATCCCCTCATTCCCCTACCAATATTAAACAGCACATTCTTCCCCACATTAAATCTAATTGCCACCCCTTGTCCAAGTCACAATTCTGTGGCTGGATTTGGTGATATCAAAGGTCTTTCTCAGCTGTCAGTGTGTCCCACAGGGCATGGCCAGCACAGGAACAAACTGCAAAGATCTTGAACTGCTGAGCTCTGCCAAGCATTGCTAAACAACTGTGGGGACTGCTTTAAGAAGATTTCAACTTTTGCTAAAGCTTCATAGATTTTTGTGGCCCCAGCAAAGGGCACCTCTGCTGACCTCACGGCTGGAGGCACTGAAGTCCTGTGAAAGAACAGTTGGAATCTTTTAATGTGAATAGACTGACCCAATTCCCTCCCCCTTGTTCTCAGCAATGGCTCCACTGATTTCAGTTAATCCTTCCAAAAACACTTAGCCCGAGGCAAAGAGAAATAGTAAATGAGATAAATTTTGGCAAAATGACAAGGGAACAAAAGGAAGTGTTTATAATGGAGAGCAGTGATGGACATTATCTGTGGGTCTCCAAAGTTCTGGGGGTGTTGAACCCCTCCAGCTGAGCACAGAGCTGCAGAGATTTGAACTGTGGAGACCATTCCACACCAGGGAAGCTGAGCTGGCATTTGCAGGATTTCTCTTTGTATCCTGCTTGGCTTGAGTGAGCCAGGATCACAGAGGAGTTGGTCAGGACATTTTCTGCTCCAGCTCCATCTCAAGCAGGGACAGGCAGAGCAGGTTGCTCTGGACCATGCCCTGGTGGGTTTTGAACATTTACAAGGATGGAGACTCCACAGCCTCTGTGGACAACCTGTTCCAGTGTTCTGCCACCCTCACGTTGTCTTTCAGTGGAATGTCCTGGAATTCAGCTCTTCTGGCAGAACTGATACAGGTTTCTAAAAGCTTTGAAACTAATTAATTGCTGCACAAAGGAAAAGGCAAACCTCTCTCTTTATCTCACTTAGCTGAATCATATCTTACTTTGTTGTGCTCCTTCCCTGCTGTGGAAGGAGCTGTGATTACATTTGCAGACAACACGTGAAGTCAAAGAGAAAATCTTGCACTGCAAAGCAGTCAATGAGGGGAGGAGTGAGGGGAAGAGGAGAGAGGAGGGGGACAGGACTCATCATAAATATTTGGACAGTTTTAGAGTAGATCATCAGAAACTCCAGTATCCTGCCCTGACAGTGACTGAGAACAGCTTTACACCCCTGAAAATCTGCCAGTCCATGAGAGAAAACAGAAAAAACCACTGGGATAACTGAGGGAGACCCCTGCTGCTGTCACTATACACAGCTTTTCCTCCCAGTATTATTTTTACAGTGGGATGCATGACTATGCACCAGAAAGTGTGCAGAAAAGCCCCAGACTCATGAAATCACCCACAGTACGTGGCCAGCAGAGCCTGTGTGGGATTCTGTGCTCTTCCTCATGCCTTGGCTCAGCTGTCAGTGCTGACTGTGCCCTTTCCCACCAGGGGGAACTGACCATGACCAGCGACATGGAGACCTTGCAGAACTGCCTCTTCCTGGGCACGGTGCCCGAGTCCTGGGTGAAGAGATCTTACCCTTCCACGGCCAGCCTGGCCTCGTGGTTTGCTGACCTGCTGGCCCGCATCAGCGAGCTGGAAGCCTGGACCAGGGACTTCTCCTTGCCCTCCACACTGTGGCTCGGAGGGTTCTTCAACCCCCAGTCCATCCTGACAGCCATCATGCAGACCACAGCCCGGAAGAACAGGTGGCCACTGGACAAGATGACGTTGCAGTGTGATGTGACCAAGAAGAGCAGAGAGGATTTTGCCAGTGCTCCTCGTGAGGGGGCCTACGTGCACGGTCTGTTCATGGAGGGAGCACGCTGGGATGCTCAGGTGAGCTCTGCAGGGCTCTGGGGCTGAGGGAGAAGCCACAGGTGTGGCCCTGCAATTCTGATCCAACACTCTCCACTTATTTGTCATAAATCATCTCCCTCTCTGCAATGGTTTTCCATGAAGATAGGAAATTAGGGAAAGCTGTGCTCTCCCTGATGGATGCCATTTCATCACATCTCCTTGCGCAGTTCCTAGCTCCAGGCTGTTTTTCGCTCTGGAAATGGCCTGAATTGGGTCTGGGAAGCCACAGGCAGTCAGGAACATTGGCAAGGGCTCTGCTGGAAGATGGCAGTGAGGATCTCATGGGGGTCAGCTCAGATCTCTGTTCTCAGGGTCTGGGCTCTGCTCACAGCAGCAGAGCAGGGACCAGCCCTGTCCAGCTCCCAGCTCTGCCCCCACTGTTCTCTGGCTCTTCCCTTCTCCACACACAGCCCTTGGGAGATCACAGCCCCTGCCAAAGGGAGCACTGGATTTCTGCTGCCCTAAAAACCTGTCAGAAATCAGCTGGACACACCAGAACAGAGAGAGCTTTTAAAAATTCCTGGTCCTGCATGTCAAATTCTCCATTTAAGAACATTCCAGTGCCTGCTGTTATGTTTTCTTTGCCACTATGACCAGAAAATGAGTTCTGTCTGGGTTTTACCAGCTGGAAGTGAAGAGTGAGAGGTTTTGGTGGTGCAAAGCCAGAGATCTTTGGGAAATATTTGGTTTCCCCCCTCTGCCTCCCTCCAATAACTGGTCGGGGCAATTGCATCCAGCAACGGAATTTGTCTTCAGAGACCATCCCAACACCAGTAAATGTGTTTTTCTGATTACATTTTCCTTATGATTGAAAGATACTGAGCAATTATGTTCATGGAGCCATTCATAATCTCTGGGTATCATGCTTCAATTTATTTCAGAAAGGAAAAGGATATTTTTATGGGTTGCTGCTCCCGCTGAAATATCATTTCTACCTAGTGGAACTATTCATTTTACCTATAATCCAGTGAGTACCAGTGTGCATTAATGCATACAGGACTTTTAAAACAGGTGCACAACTCTTTTGGGTTGTGTACTCCATCCAAATTAATCCTCTGATAAAAATGGCCAGGCCATGTTTAGAAGAATTCCTCTGGGGAACACCTCCACTTTTAAAAGAATATTTCACATTTAGGTTGTGCCTCCAAAAAAGGAAAGAGTCCATCTATGTTCTGCTACTCACATTTTTCTATTTATTTAAACATTTATGTTTGCCCTTGGGTGTCTTAAATTTATAAAACATTCATTACAAAACAGCAGGCAGCTATTAGATGAAATGAAACTAAGCAGATTATTTTGGGTGCAAATGATCTCTTTCTGCAGCCCTGTTAAAGTCACTGGGACTCAGTGACAGTCAGAAGGATGCTGTGACTGGGGACACTTGGAGACCTTTTATCTCAAGCTGCTGACTGATTCTTGGCTTTCTTGCTGTCTGCAATAGAGAGTTTGATGCCAAAAGTGATGGGACAAGGGCAGGGTGGGTTTCACACCACGTGTACTCCACAGAGTTTTGGCAGCTGTGCACAGGTCAGCCATGGAGCCACAGGATCCCAGGCTGCCTTGGGCTGGAAGGGACCTTAAAAATCAGCTCATTCCACCCCACCATGGGCAGGGACACCTTCCTCTATCCCAGGCTGCTCCAAGACCCATCCAGCCTGGCCTTGGGCACCTCCACAGGGAAGAGTTTTTCACTCCCCTTGTCCACCTGAAGCCACTGACCCCATCACTCGGGGACCACCTTGGAGTGCTCCCTGCTGGCTCCATGTCCCCCTCTCTGCTGGCTCCATGTCCCCTTTCCTGCTGGCTCCATGTCCCCTTTCCCTGCTGGCTCCTTCCCTTCTGCTCCTTGTCCCCTTCCCTGCTGGCTCTGTGTCCCTTTCCCTGCCCATAATGACTCCATCCCCAAGACAGCCAGGCCATGGAGCCTCCCCTAAAATGGAAAATGTAAACCCCCTCCCTCTGAATTATTATGATTTTGAAATTAAGGGGCTCTCAGGCAAAGATATGGCAGCAGGAATAACCGTTCTTTACTAGGGAAGAAAATAAAAATAAAGTAAACAATGCAGTAAAATAAAAAAACACTTGACAGAGTCAGAATAGACCCTGACACTCTATGAGTCAGGGTGCTGGCAGCAGTCCAATTGGAATTGTGGCTGCAGCCCTCCTGCAGGGACAGGTGTGATTCTGCTGGAGCAGGGATCCTGTAGAAGGGTGTAGTCTTCCTCTGAAGATCCAGTGGAAGAGGCAGCTGGTTCTCTGGGAATCCAGTGGAAAGGCTGCTCTGGTGTCCCAAAATCTCAGATTGTATCCAGGCAGGAATGCTTGTCTCCTCCCCTGGGTGGAGCATCTCCCAGTGGGATGATGGAATTTTATCAGCCCTGCAGGGGCACTCAGTGGCCATCAACAGCAGAGATCTCCTGGAGGGAGGATTGGCTGTGGGAGAGAGAGAAAATTGCCCAATTAACAGAAGATAACTGCCCCACCCCTAACAGATGGCAATAGAATACACACTGCTTGGCAATCTAGGACAGACCCTCCCCGTGCAGGGGTTCAGGGCTGTGGGTCCCAGGGGCTGCATTTGGGCCCAGCTGTCACCACCCCTGCCTTGTGACAGCTCTTGGTGCCCTCAGCCCTGGTGACCCGTGGCACTGCCACACGGCCACTCTCAGTTTCCTGCTGGGAATCCAGGACAGCAGAAGTGAGGGATCCTTTAGGAGCTGAGGCTGAGCTCTGCAGGCACAGAACGGTGGTTTTGCACCACGAGGGCTGTGCTGCTCGTCAGGAAGAACTGCTCTCAGAACAGAATTAATTTCTGATGATGAGAGCGATAAAAAATGCAAATGAGAATCAGCCCAGACATAACAAAATGATATCTTACATAGAGGTACCTCAGGAAGATTTCAGCTCTTGTTAACCCAGAAACAGGTAGAATATCTCTTGGAAATTTCATTTGAAGTATTCTCAGCAGTAAAAAAGAAGAGAAAAACCTAATTAAAAACCAGTCTCAGAAATGAAAGGTGTGAATTTAAGAAGAGTGCATAATAATGTTTCACAAACAGCTACTTTGCAAGGTATTATACGAATTATTTAATGTTTGTTCAGCACGTTGGAAATATAAAATCCTAAATGAGAGTTGGATTTTTCATAGCTGAGCATAACAGATGGCATTAGTACAATTAAACCGAGGTGTGTGGCAAGAGGGATGATTTTTCTTGCTTGTTATAGAACTAAATAAACTACTGGAGAGGTTGAATCTCACCCCACAGCTCTGATCCGAGAGCATTTGGAATAATGATGATATGTTAAGCTCAGCTGCAGTGAGAGGCAGTTTCTTTAGTGCTGAAAAGTTTCGTTTCTATTTCCCTGTTTGTTTTCATTTGGTCTCTCTAGCCTCCATTAGGCAGTTTTCCCTGGAAATGGATTGATGTGCAGGGTATTTTATTGTCAGGAAGAGAGAGAGAAAATGTCAGAGAGACCCAAATTAGAGAAACAAACTTGATTTCTTGCCCTGGCAGGGTTCTCTCCCTCTCCTGCATTAGGCAGCCTGCTGGGCAGGGCATTGCTTGGAGGAGAATAATGGGACTTGATATTTAATGGTGATATTCCCTCAGAAAAGTCATTTTGAATTCTCTTGGTTGCATCATGAGAGTGGGAACAAGCCTGTTTTGGGGCTGTTCTCCATCCCAGTGGTTCAGGGGTACACCTTCACTCCCACCACAAGCAGCACCTCCCATGAGGTGATTCTGGTCTGGAATCCTCTGAGAAAGAGATGCATGAGAGTAATGCCAGGATCACTGAGCTTGGAAAAGATCCCCCAGCCCATCCAGGCCAAGATGTGTCTGATCCCCCTTGTCCCCAGCCCCGAGCACTGAGTGCCACCTCCAGGTGTTCCTGGAACATCTCCAGGGATGGGCACTCCAAACCTCCCTGGGCAATGTTTAATCACCCTTTCAGCTAAGAAATTCCTGCTGATGTCCAACCTGAGCCTGCCCTGGCACAGCCTGAGGCCTTTTCCTCTTGTCCCGGTTCCCTGGCAATAGGACAAGAGGAAATGGCCTCAAGCTGCCCCTCAGTAGAAACCAGGACAAGAGAAGTGAAACTTTGTTGATAATATGGCTGTACAGGTCCGGGAACATTGTTCCCACACAAATCCAGCTTGGATGTGAGGGTTTGAGCATCTGGTGGGAGTGCAGGCAGCTGGAGCCTTGAGATGATCTACGTTGGGGAGGGTCGTGGTGAGACAGGGAGCTCTTGGATCCAGACCTCCTTCCTCAAAGAGGCTCATCCAGCCTCTTTGACCCTGGAGAAGCTGTTTGCACCTCCCCAGCAGCTTGGATAAAGCCCACGGGGGCTCAGGTCCCTCAGCTGGTGGACACCTTGGAGCTGTCAGCTGGGACAGCCCCTCTGGTTCCTGGGAAGGGCTGGTTCAGTGCCTCAGCCTCCCTGTGGAAAATGCTGCCTTGGAAAAAACAGAATATTCGTAGCACTGTGGGAGGTTTGAAGAAAACCACACAAGGAAAAGTGGCTCATGTCCATGAGGGAAGTTTTGTCCAGGTCAGCAGCCCTTTGTCTCCTTCTCTCTGCAGACCGGGACGATCGCGGAGGCCCGGCTCAAGGAGCTCACCCCGGCCATGCCTGTCGTGTTCATCAAGGCCATTCCTGACGACAAGCAGGACACCCGGGGCTTGTACCCGTGTCCTCTGTACAAAACACGCCAGAGGGGCCCAACCTACGTCTGGACTTTCAACCTGAAAACCAAGGAAAACCCGTCCAAGTGGGTGCTCGCTGGTGTGGCCTTGCTGCTGCAGGTCTGAGGCACCAGCACGGCCCCTGCTCTGCAAACCCCTCACAGTGTCACAGTTTAAACAGTTCAATGCTGAGGTTAACCCAAATTCCATCTCTCTGCTGGACTCCCCAGTTATCTCTGTGTCCTGGGGATGTGACCCAAGCAGGGTCTGCGAGGAGGTGACAGAGGTGCGGAGTGACACGGCCCAGGTTCGTGGCTGCTGTAAATCAATATCCTGTAATTCCTACTGTGCTGCACTGCAAGAGCCCAGCCCAGAGCCGGATACACCACACCCAGAGAGTGCTAAACTTAAATCTGGTTTTTATTTCTCTTCATGGTCCAAAGTAGTTTTAAAATCATCAATCAGTAAAATCAGTAGCCTTCTCCAGAACACTTGAATAGTCCAGTGACTTGTGAAATTCTCCAGAATTTATTCCTTTCTGCGGCATCCACATTCTCTGAAAAAAAATCCCTTTGCCCAGGATTTTTCTCCTGGGAAGCTGAGAAGCCTCAGAGAAAAAAGAAAACAATAATTATCTTGTTTGCTTCTCCTGTGTTGTGCTCATGTGTGGAATGTGTTTGGAGATTGTTTACCCACAGGTGGTTGTTTCATTGGTTTTGTGTGAATTGCTTTCACTCTTTGGCCAATCAGGGCCAAGCTGTGTCAGGACTGGAGAGAATCACGAGTTTTCATTATTATCTTTTTTAGCATTTAGTAAGTATCCTTTCTGTATTCTTGAGTATAGCATAGTATTCTTTAATATAATATAGTATCATAAAGTAATAAATTAGCCTTCTGAGAACATGGAGTCAGCTTCATCATTCCTGCCTTCATCGGGGCACTCCCTGCAAATACAATACCTTTCCCTCCATGCTTCTTTGTGGTGTGTGTGATGTTGTAAGCTGGGAGGTGAGCAGATGTTGTGGTTATCAGCTGTGTGTTGCTAACACTCCTGTAAATCTTAGAAACATTAAAAATGGTGTTAATATCCAGTGTGCTCAATGGAATCGATAGTGAAAGCACAGCACAGGGATGATTTAGGAGGAATATGTCATGATGATAGATACTTACTAATAAAAGTAATTGTTCCTGGAATAGTCTCTGGAAGCTGCAGGTTTAGTGAGGGTGAGGAGAGCACAGGGCTCAGCTGGGAGGAACACCCCTCCTGACCTCATGATCCTCCTGTGGGGACACTGCAGACCCTCTCAGCTGGACAAACCCCCCAAGTAAAGGAGCACCTCGACAAACACCACTCATCTGGAGAGGTCCCCACTTGGCAGCTCTGGCCCTGAATGGGCTCAGGAGCTGGGGAAGGGGGAGAATCACCAGCCAGTGCTGCTCCAGTGTTCACAGGGTGGCATTGAAACTGAAATCTGACAGAAATGCAGCAAGCAGCAGTGCTGGTGTCCCTCTCCAAGCTCTGTCCTGCTCATGCCTTGCAGCATCTGGAAGCACCATTCAGTCATGGCTTTGCCTGTCAAAGTGCCTTCACCTCAGCCTGGGAGGTTTCACACTTTACCCTCGGGGAGGGAGGGAGCTGGGGGCGTGGGGGGCTTGGCTGCTGCTGGGGTTAAACCAGGACAGCATTTCTGTGGGCACAGTTTGGTTTCTCAGAGCCTCATCTCAGACTGAGTGGTTTTATGGGTGCCTTTGGCACGGGGCAGAAGATGTGGTGAAGTCTCTGCCAGTCCAGGGATCAGCTGTGCTCCCACTGAGTCATCCAGGAGGGTGAAGCCCTCAGGCTTTGCAGGAGAGCCACAGGAACTCTCCTGCCCTGAGCAGCACAGCAGATCTCTTCCTGCAGGAATGAGAACATCCAAAATCCTTGTCCTTGCAGTCCTGGAGAACGACAGACTTCTGGATGAAGGTAAGGAGGGAAAACTCTCTGGTAAGAGCTTTGTTTAATTGCTAGGCACTGTCCCCAAGGCACAACCCCGAAAAATTAATGATGAAGGAGCTGGTTGTGGCTTAGCAAAAGCCATCTGCAAATATCTAATGGAAGGGAGAGAGCTGTCTTAAGCTGGCTTTTTAAAATTGCCTCTAACCCATAAATGAGGCAACAGGGTCTGTAGTGTATCCCACATAATGAGTACCTGCTAGAAGAGGTCTGTTAGCTGGGGAAAGCTTTGCTATTAAATTAAATCCCTCCCAATTTAAATTAAAACCTGCCAATTAGACATGAAATGTAAACTGGTCACTTCCCACAGCTCTGCAAAGTTGGTCACATTAAATTCTCTGTGTATTTCACCATGCAGGAGGTTGAGATGCATGAACAGAGCACTGCTGAATTAAACACAAAAGAGAAGCAGTGGAAGGAAGTTCATTGTGCTCCAGATAATCCATCATGCTGGGTTAGTCCTTCACTGGGACATCTTCAATCAGGCACAGCTTGGCCTCGATGGTCTTTGAGATCTTTTCCAACCTCAATGATGCTGTTTGTGATTCCATGTGATTCTCAGTGCTCTGCATGTGGGATTTCCTGCCATTCTGGAGACTTTTAATATCCTTAGCTTCATTCCTCTTCTCTTTTAAAACCTTTCCTCCTTTCCCAGCATAGCAGGGTCTCTCTCCTCTCAGTGTTGCCCTCCAGGATGCCCCTGGACATCCAGGAAAGGAGAAGCTCAGCAACTCCCCAGGCACTGCCTGCTCTTTCCAAAGCCACAGCCTGAGCTGTTCCCTTGTCAGCTGAAGAAGAATGGTCTGTTGACAACAAAATGGATCCGATTGTTTTATTATATATATCTCCCTGCATAATTCACCAGTTGGGCAGGCAGGGTAGTGGGGAGATATTTATAGATACTAGAAATGTCACCAGGGTGCTCATTCTTCATCCTTTGAAAATCATCACAGGAAAGAGTTGGCTGCAAAATGCAACAAGAGGACGGTGAATAATTTGATGCTTTAGGGGGTGGAAAAAAATCTTGACAGGCGTGAGATTTTCCAGCCACATCTGCCCAAACCAGGCAATTAAATCCAGCTGGACAGGCTCTTCATTAGGAGAGATTCATTAGTCAAAGGTCAAGGTTTTCTGTCCATGAGCTCTTGGAGACAGCTGCCCACTTGGCACTGCCATGTGCACCTTTCTCTGCTCTCCTGGGCTGGGCTGGAGGACCCCAGCACAGGGAGGAGCTGGAGCTGCTGCAGAGCCCAGAGGAGGCTCCAGGATGATGCCAGGGATGGAGCAGCTCTGCTGGCAGGAAAGGCTGGCACAGCTGGCATTGCTCACCTGGGCAGGAGAAGCTTTGGGCTGAGCTCAGGGTGGCCTTGCAGGGCCTGAAGGAGCTGCAGGAACGATGGAGAGAGAATTGGCAAGGGATGGGGACAGGACACAGGGAATGGCTTCAGACTGACACAGGGCAGGGCTGGATGGGATCTTGGGAATCAGGAATTGTTCCCTGTGAGGTGGGCAGGCCCTGGCACAGCTGTGGCTGCCCCTGGATTCCTGGCAGTGCCCAAGGCCAGGATGGACATTGGAGATGGGAGTGACCTGGGACAGTGGAAGGTGTCCCTGGAACAGTGGAAGGTGTCCCTGCCATGGCAGGGGTAGATTGGGATGGGCTTTAAGATCCCTTTCAAGCCAGCCTATCCTGGGATTCTGTGATTTTCAGGCAGTTTAACAACAGAGAACATGTAGTTACTCACTTTTACATAAAGCTGGAGCCCCTGGGAAGTGCCTTTGCTACCACTGGAAGAAATCTCACCAGGCCATTGTCCAGGCCCAACCCTGAGGGTGCTCTCTGCCCTACAGCCCCTCCATCCTGACCCCACTCCTTCACCCAGCTCCATGACTGAGCTCCCCAAACGTGCTGAACCCCAGCCCTTCCTTCACCCCCCCAGCTGGGCAAACAAAGCTTTAAAACAATCAGGTTGGTGTTTTGGGCTGCCCAGGGGACCCCAGCCTGGCTCTCAGCCTTTCTTTGCATCTGTGGGGCTGCTTTGGGCCTGACTCCTCAAAAGGTCTGTGGTCAATTCGTTCACTCCAGTTTGGTGACATTTTCCAAAGAGATGAAAGCAAGAGAAGGCAAATTGTGCTATTGAACACTTAATGTCAGGTAAAATTGACTGAACTCTCCCAGGACAGAGAAATGGCTTTTCCACAGCCTGGGAATGTTGGACCTGCTGCAAATTATAATTGGCAGAGGAGCACAGTTCAAAGTAGAGCGTTCACAAATGCTTTGTAGTGGTGTCCCATATTCTGGGGTTAACCAGCTCCATTTTACTGCAACTCACAGAGCAAAGGAAGATGAGGAGTAGGCACAAAAAGGAGACCCTGGTGGCTGGGCAGGAGGTTGGCTCCACTGGGGCAAATTAATTGCAGCTATTCCTGGGCACTAGCAATGCCCAGGGATGCAAATTCTGCCCGTGTCACTGCTCGAGTGTTTACAGCACAAAAGTAGCTGTAACATATCAGCAAGATGCATTCGTTTTATAACGTGGCATTAATACATTTAATTAGCAATGGCTTATTAGATTCATGTCTGTTATTATGCATTGTTTTTTAAATGACTGTAATTGCCCAAACAAATCTACAAATGTATTTACCTTGTTCGTGGCTGTGAGCCTCATTTAAAAAGCTTTTAGGCTGCACAAGACGTTCATGGAGTTATAAGCAGCCCCTCTAATTGGAATGCTGGTGTTCCTGTCAGTGGAGAGGGTGATTTGAGGCTGGAAATACTTTTTCCAAAGGCCTTGAAACCAACTTATGTGTGCAAACTTTGGGGTTCACTTCAAGGAAACTCCTAAAGCATTCATCTTCATTAGTGCCAGAAGCCATGAGGCGAAACTCTGAATTTGGTATTTTGGTTCAATTTTCCTGAGAATCCATTGGGAGCTGGGATGAGGGAGCTGCCAGCTGGGACAGCCCCAGTGCCTGAGCCCCTCTGGTTCCTGGGAAGGGCTGGTTCAGTGCCTCAGCCTCCCTGTGGAAAATGCTGCCTTGGAAAAAACAGAATATTCGTAGCACTGTGGGAGGTTTGAAGAAAACCACACAAGGAAAAGTGGCTCATGTCCATGAGGGAAGTTTTGTCCAGGTCAGCAACCCTGGAGACCCTGGCACATTCAGGGCATTTTGAGGATAATCACACAGAATCACAGAATTACAGAATTACTGAGGTTGGAAAAGATCTCAAAGACCATTGAGGCCAAGCTGTGCCTGATCCCCACCCTGTCCCCAGCCCAGAGCACTCAGTGCCACCTCCAGGAATTCCCTGGGCACTCCAGGGATGGGCACCCCAACCCTCCCTGGGCATTTCCAAGGCCTGAGCCCCCTTTCCATGGGGAAATTCCTGCTGTGCCCACCCTGAGCTGCCCTGGCCCAGCCTGAGGCCGTTCCCTTGATCTGTCCTCAGGCTCTGCCTGTCCCAGCTGTGCCACCTCCCTGCTCCCCCATGGCCCAGGGGAACCAGGGCTGCCCTGGGCAGAGTGAAGGGCCAAGGAGGAAGAGGCTTCCTGTGCCCAGCTCAGCTTTTGGAGGAGCTGGGGACCCCTGAGGCTCAGGATGTGATGGTTCCAGGCTCATTTCTGGGCAGGAACTGAGGGTATCCCCTCTGTGCCCTCCTTTACTGACTCTGTGACAGTGGGGTAAGTCACCTGTGGCTGCTTTGGATCCATTCAAAGGTCTATCTCATAGAATCCGAGGTGGGAAAGGTGGTAGAGACCTCTGAGATCATCAAATCCACCCTTAGTCTGCTCCCTGCTTGGATCACACCGAGAGCTTGAGCTCTGTCAACTCTTCACCAATAAATGAACTGCTTGTGGCCATTTTCCTTTCATTTGTTACCAAAATTGTGAGGCTCCAGCCCCTCTCCTGCCACTCCTGCCCCCTAATCTCACATTGTGCTCTTCCCTGTGAGATCCTCCCTTGCAGGGAGCATTTCCCACTGCTGGTTGCATAAATCACAGGGAGAGGAGAGGAGCTGGCAGAGCAGCAGTGCCAGGAGACGTGCTGGGGGCCACAAGCTGAGAGCTGAGAGCCTCATGAGATCAGCCCTCACTTCCCAGCACAAAAAAGGCAGCACACAGGGCACGAGGGAATGGGGATGTGGATCTGATTACAGTGGAGAAAGATGTCAGCCCTGGAAATTAATTATCTGCTCTTCAAAAGGAGCAAGTTCTCCAAGTTAATGATAATTAGGAATAGAAAATTGTAGAGGGGGAAACGAAAATGAACAAAAGTGAAACATTCTCTAAAGAAAGGTATTGGGAAGTAAAAAAGCCACAAGCAGAGAGGCAGTTCTGACTAAAAGCCTGGAGGGTGGATGGTGTTAGCAACTGCAAATAAAATTGAATGGAGAACAACTGCAAAGGGGAAAAAAAAAAGAGTTCTTCACAAAGCAGAGCTGGAAGATATGGGAAATTGCTAAGGGAAGCTGAGAGCAGTGGGAGAGAGCTGTACCAGGCAAAATTGCAGTCCTGGGGTTCCTCCCCAGGGGGTCAGGTCCCACCATGACAAGTGCTCAGCTCTAATCCCGGTTTTGGACAGATGGACAGCAGAGTCTGGTGGTTCTGAGGTAAGCTTTTCATGCTGGGAGATGTTTACCTCTGTTCCTACAGCAGGGGAATGAATCCCTCCCTCTGCAGCCAGGCAGGGGTGTTGGAACCTCCTGGGCTCCTGCATGTGTGCCCATGGATTCCAGAGAGATCCCCTGGGAATTCCCAAAGCCCCCAGGTGAAAAGGCCACAAGGGATGGAAACTGGATGAGGAGAACATGAGTGAAAGGCCACTAATGCTGGATTAAAGGCCAGCAAAGGCAATTGCTGCCAAAGTTTGAGGGTTTGTAGGACTTGTGTCTTGTCAAACAAACAAAAGATGCAATTCCAGGTTGGGCTGACAAAGGTAACTGCATAATGGGCTTAGTCCAGGGGAGGCATTTCATTTCATAATGCATCATATGCTGATTTTAAATAAAATATATAGAACTATAAAGGAAATAAATCTTTCCTCTGGGAAGTACAGAGGGAGAGGGTGGGGATGGCTGCCTGACAGATCAGGGAAGGTGATTTTGGAGCGGAGAGCTGCTGACACTTGGTGTGGAGCTCAGAGTTCTGTACCAGTGCAGTGCAGAGCCTGGGAAATGGGAAAGATAAAACTGAAGACTTCAGGGGTAATTAGAGGAACCAATTGTGGCTCCACTTGGAGATCACAGAGGAGCCACCTCAGCCTGGCTGTCAGCGAGCTCAGGTGCCAGCTTTACCTGCCCACAGGTCCCTGCTCTGTCCCTGCCTGCATCATCCAGGCCACTTTCCTCACCTGTCCCCTCTTGGGACTCATTCACCCCCAGCTTGTTTGGTGTAGGAACATCTGGGCTGAGTCAGGGCCAGCATCTGCTGCTGAGCCAGGTGGGACAGGAGGGACAGGAGGACAGGAGGACAGGAGGGACAGGAGGGACAGGGACCTGTGGCACGTGACAGAGCCACGGGTCAGCCCCGCTGCTCGGAGTGGGGGCAGCAACAAGCAGCATCTCTGCAAATTAATGAGACTTTAGAGTGCCAGCTGGGATCTCCTCGACTGCAGCTGACCTCTGCATCTGGGAGCAGAGCCAGGAGGAGGGAGCAATTGATGCAGATGACAATAAAACACCTCTATTAACACTGACAAAGCATGAGAGTGAAGAAGTGCTTTGTCAGGAGCCATCTCTTCGCCCTCCACGGGCACACAGTGCTCATTTAATGTCTGGTTTAATGTTAAGCTGTGTCTAAAGAACAGGCTGAGATTGCTGTGAGAGCTTCCCCCCAGCCTGGCCATCACCTTTGCTGGCTCATCCATGGCCTTGTGATGAGCTGATCACATCATGACAACCACAAGGGTTCCTCCAAACATTCCTTGTGGCCCCGTCCTCAAATCCACACTGAGCCTTTCCAGCTCTCCCTTGTGCTGTACACTGTACATGCATAAGAAATATTCATCATTATTTTAATAATGCATGATCTCGAAGACATCATGGCAACCAAAAGGGTTGCACTGGGAAATCAAGATGCATCTGGCTCTTCCCTGGAAAAGAGAACAGCCCGAGGCATTCCATTGCCCACATCCATGTTCAAACAAGGCAGCAAGCAAATGCTTTCAGTCTTGCTGGAGAATTGTTCTGCTGGTTAAACCTGCAGCAGAAGAACCTGGATTTCAGGGAGGTGGATCAGCAAGACACGAGCAGAAGGGCAGCCCACAGTGGGATCTTCTAAAGGCCCGTTTGTACTGGGAAGGAACAGGAGGTCTGGCAGGTCCAGCTCTGCTCACTGGAGGTGCAGAGCTGCCAGGAGATGCCTGCAGACCACGTGTAAAGCCCTGAGTGGATTCTGGTGCTTCCCCAGGTCCTTGCTGCACTTGGTTACCCAATATTTTAGATTCCACAGGAAATCAACCTCCCCTTGGAAAGAGTGGCCAGGACAAGGGGTGAGGGGACTCCTGGAGCACGTGGGGTCAGCTGGGGTTGAAGGATGAACATCTCTGTCTGCAAGGCCTGTTGGGGAGCTGAGCATGCTCTGGCAGTGCTCTGGAGCTGCTCCAGGGAGCAGAGGGCTGAGTGAAACCATGCTGGACCAAGGACACAACTTATGCCAAAGAGGTACCTTTAAGTAATTAAGAGTGGGAGAGTCCATTAGTTCTGTTTATTAGTGGAGAGTTTATTAGTTGTGTTTATTAGTTCTGTGGGTGCTTGTTCCTGTACCATCCTTCTGGGAAAGATCTGCACATTTTTTCCCACTCTGAATATGCCTGGCTTCAGCTCCCAGGCCCTGCTCCTGTTGCTTTTCCCAGTTTATTCAGGAGCCTTTCAGAACTTGGTGTTTTTCCACATTAAGCTGCTCTGTGTTGTGAGCACATTGTCTTTCAAGTGTCTCCTCAATTAGCTAAACAGGTTGAGGTTTTAAATCCTTCACTTCAAAGCATTCTCTTCCACCCTCAAATCATTTTTATGGCTCTTTTTTTGCACTCGCTCCCTTTTTATCATCCCTCTAATGTGTGTGGATGGCCTCAGCTCATCCCCAGGGGCTGGAGTCACCTCCCTGCCCTGGGCCTCTCCTCTCTTGGAACATCTCAGAGCAGAGCTGGCTCCCTTGCTGCTGAGTCACGGTGAGTTACGCTGCTGCTGCTCTGACCCCCAAATCCAGGGCACTGCTGGCACTTTGGGCTCAGCTGCAGAGCCCTGCCAGACCTCTCTGCAAGAGCACCAGGGGGCACAAGTGAAACTGAACCAAACCCGTGTGAGGTGTGAGCTGGATGCTGCCGTGCTCCCCACCTTGAGGAACCGCTGCTCTGCGTCTGCCCCGTGTGCTGTGACCCCTCTGCTCCGGCTGTCACTGCCCTCCTCAGGGGAGCTGGGTGAGGGACAGAGCTGTCACCACCCCCAGAGCACCCTCCAGGCTCCTGCAGGAGGACACAAAGCCCCAAAGACCCTGACACAGCCCCTGCAAACCCCCACAATGACCTGCTGCCCACAGCAGGGCTCTCCTCAGCTCTGCCCTGGCTGCTGTGTGCAGTGGCAGGACAGAGGACAAGGGACAGCCTGTACCATCCTTCCCTGGCCTGTTCTTTCCAGATCCACTGCCTGGACACTCCCTGGGCTGGGATGTGGCTCTGCAAGGAGAGCAGAGTGGGAGGCAAGAGGCTGGAGGAAGGACAGAAGGTGCCTTCCCCATGGTTTTGTCCTACCTTGGGTGTCACCATGTCCTCCCCAATGACACATTTTACATGGGATGACGAATTTCCTCTTAAAAGGAGCCTCACAGCAGCTGGGCTTGGAGTGCTCCTGGATATCTGATTCACAGCTTGGGACAAATAACCCAGAAGAAAAACTTGACTTCATCCCCTTCATCTGGGGACAACTTCAGCTGTGCCCAGGTGTGCCCGGGCTGGGGAATGTGTCCTGTCTGTGCTGATGCCTTGGGAAGGCTGAGCTGGAGCAGAGCTGGACAGACTCTGTGCACAGAGCTCACCAACACTTAACATGAAAAGCTGCACTAAAGCAGCACAGAATCTAAAAAATATAAAAGCTAAAACCTGAGGCCTCAGTGTCAGCACCATCCTGAGCTTCCAGGGGTGAAATGACCATTCCCACATTGTCACCACTGCCTGAGTATCCCCTGGCAAAACCCTTCCTCAGCTGGTTCAGGGCTCCTCTGCTCCAAGCAGCCCCTCTGTGAGGGCAGTGCCTGCTCTGACACCAACAAACTGGCCCACACCTGGCGCTGATGGGAAGATGCAGCCACGGTGTCCTGGAGAGCAGGGCAGGCTGTTCAGCCTTGGGGACACATCTGGGTGTGGGGACACATCTGGATGTGGTGGCTGTGTGTTTTGGCCGTGTAGTGTTTCTTTAATTACAAAGCAAGGAGGTGGCTGCCAGCGGAGACAGTGAGAAATTGTCCTGTTTTACATGGAGAGCCTTTGGAATCCAGCACAGAAAACCTTTGAATTCCAATTCAGCAGAGCCCAGGCAGTGAGTAATAAGCTCTTCAACAGGTGCTAACTTGAATTTACCTTGGGAAAAATACGTGCAGTGGAAGGCAATTAATCAGATAATCCAACATTTGACTAAATCCCTTTCTTGGACTCTTTGATCTCCTCAATTAGCTACTACTAGGCTGCCTTGGAAAAATACCTTCAAACATAACAGGGCTGGGTGAAAACCATGAATTAGCAGCTCCAGTGCTCAGAGCAGGGCCAGGAGAGGGGGCAGCAGGTCAGACACAGCCCGGCCTGGCTGGGGGAGATGGAGAGATTGCTGCTGCTGGAGGCTCTCCTTCGTCACCCACAGCCAGGATCTGCTGTTTTCCTGCCACCAGGCTTGGGCACAAAGGTGGCAGTGCCCTGGAGAGCTGCCCAGCCAGGAGGGACAGGGAGAGCTGGTGGGTGATGGCCTGGCTGCACTGAGCTGACTCCAGCACCTCAACAGGCTCAGGGGGCCGTGGTGGTGCAGGAGATGAAACCAAAATCCCAGCCAGACTCCCCTGGTGCTGAAGCTTGTCCACCACAGTTGGCTGGCTGTATTTACAGCCAGCTCTGCTTGTCCCCAGGGCAAACTCCCTCCAACAGGGCACAACAGGGAGACCACCTTGTAGCCATGATATTTTATGAAAAATCCTTTGCTAGGATTTTTCCCTCCTGGGAAGCTGAGGAGCCTCAGGAGAGAAATGTAAACAATAACTATCTGCTGCTGTGGAATGCAAGAGGTGCAGCTGGGATTGGTGCATGTTGGTTGTTTCTAATTAATGGTCAATCACAGATGCAGCTGCATTGGACTCTCTGGGAATCAGGAGATTTTGTTATGCATTCCATTGCTGTTCTTTCTAGCTTTCTGATGAATCCTTTTCTCTCTATTCTTTTAGTATAGTTTTAATGTAGTATTTTAATAGAATAGATATCATAATATAATAAACCAGCCTTCTGAAACGTGGAGTCAAGATTCACATCTCCACACCTGGGGTGTTCGTCACCCCTATTCACAGGCAGTCCTCATTTACCCACTCCATCCTCAGAGACTAAAGGCAGCTCTTTAGCCCCGTGGAAGGGATGTTTCTGTGCAAACACAGCCTCCAAGAAAGCCTGGGTAAATGCCTCTTTATTTTGCTCACAGCAGGCAGTGCAATTTGTCTCTAATGAGCACTAACGCTCTCTGCTATCACTCAGAGCAATCATTCTGGACTCTCTGCTTGCATGCAGGAGGCTCAGGGGGACCTTGTGGCTCTGCACAACTCAGGAGGGACCTTGTGGCTCTGCACAACTCCCTGACAGGAGGGGACAGCCAGGGGGGAGCTCTGATCCCAGGGAACAGGGACAGGAGGAGAAGGAATGGGCTCAGGCTGCGTTAGGTTTAGGTTGGATATTAGGATGAAATTCTTCATGCAATGAGTGCTCAGCTCCTGAGTTTTGTTTGGATCACTACAGGCACTGCCACATAACCCTGCACAGCCCCTGAGCAGAGCCAGCTCCTCAGGAGCTCTGGGGCAGCAGTGTGACCCTAAACCACCTGCAGCACCCTGAGCCAGCCCTGAGCTGATTTCTGACCTGATGCAGCCTTGTGCCAAGCGAGGAGAGGCAGCAAGGTGAGCAGAGAAACCTTCCTGGCCACATGTGGGTGGCAGGGACACTCTGCAGGTCACCTGTGAGGTCTGTCCCCTGCCCTCCCCTCAGTCCCCCAGCAGCCCGTGGTCACTGCAGAGCTGAAGCTCCTTTGGCAGCTTTGTCGGCAGCCCTGAAGTTCAAATTCCAATAAATAAAAAAAGTGTTTCCTGAAGCTGGAGGCAGAGCAGAAGAGCTGCTACCTGGCATTTGGACAAGGAGAGAGGATGGGGAGCTGCAGCGTATTCCCAGAGTGCTCCTGACTCACTCTGTGCCTGGCATGAGTCACTTCCCAAGGTCTCTCCTTCCAACGTCCCCTCTGCTCTGCAGGGAGTGGAAGTGCTCCTGAAAGCTCTTCCAAACCCCATTCATTATTAAATGCCTTTAAGTGTGTGACTGCTGGGGCAGAAACACCTTGTGGGCACAAAAACACCTTGTGGGCACAGAAACACATTGTGGGCACAGATCCCTCCTCCGTGGGCAGAAAACACCCCCGGGTTGGAAGGGAGCTTCAAGTCACAGGAGGACTGGCTGAGCTGTGGAAAACAGCTGGGAGAAAGGTGGATTCCTGTTCAGAGCATCCCTGTGGCAATAAGGCAGAGTTGGCAGCCTCCCAGCATTTACTGAAGGCACACATCCCCCATTCTGTGTCTCCTTCACAGTTTTGGTTTTTTTTCCAGGGCAGTGGATCTGGCCCCAGCTTTCAGCAGCTGCTCCTTCTGAGCCTGGATTAAAAAGCTGTTTAATACCCTACACTTTTCACCCTCTAAAAATGCTTATAAGCAGTGACCCTGTCACCTCAGTGTCTCACTTTGAATTAAAATGCTGAGCTTTGTAAAAACCTCACTGCAAAGCATTTCCCCAACTCCGTTTTGGTCTGGAATTCTTTTCCACTTGGACATCCACGTCCACCCCAGCAGCCCTGCTGTGGTTCCTGCAGGTCTGAGAGAACTGGTGGCATTGGGACACCTCCTCTTCAAAGGACCCAGCCCACCCTGACTCAGAATTTCCCTCTTTTGTTGCTCTTTTCATCCCAAATTCTTTGCGTCTCCTGAAACTTTTAGCAGTGACAATTTCATCCTTTTTCCTGGATTGCTGAGCTCTGTGTGTGGCCTTGCCCTGAGTGCCCAAACACCACTTGAGATGGCCCTTCAGAGGGTGAAGCCCCTCTCTGAGCTCCTCCAGGCACTCTCTGCCGCAGCCCTTGGACACCAGCTCCCCCGAGGATGTGCAGTGATGAAATTCTCCCTCAGATTTTCCAGCAGCACAGGCTCCAGGGCTGTGGGAAAGGTGAAACTCATTGCACTTCCCCTCCATCCTGCCAGCCCCAGCTGGAAGAACTTTAGAGAATTGACTGGAGATTGTTTGACAAGATCTGATTTTTTAAACCGACACTGACGGTGTTAATTACCCTGTAGTCTTTAATTTCCTCATCATTTTCCGGTGTCTTTCCAGGGCAATTGGGAGCAAAGCTAATCCTTAGCTTGGGAAACATTCCTGGTATTTTTTCTGGGGCCCAGGAAGAGTGGGAGAGCTGCTGGGAGGACATGACTGATGGAGTGGCCACTCTCACCTCAGCAGCACCCCTGGGGCCTCCCAGCAGTTTTCCTGCATTCTGTCTTTCCAGGAATGGGCACAGTCCTGTCTTTTTTCATGTGTGAGCACCCCGAGCCTTCCCAGGTGGAGGAATTGCTGCTCTGCTGATGGAATGGCTCTGTGCCAGCACTGCTGTGACAAGGTGACACCAGGCCCCTGCTGTGGGAGTGACAGTGGACAAAAATCCAGTTTAATTGTTCCTCAGGTGCCTCCACAGCCATCCCATCATTCCCATCTTTCCAGATAAATGTCCATCAGCTGCTCCTGTTCCCGGCTGCCTCTGGGTCCCCAGCGAGGCTCCTGCTGGGTCACAGGGACCTGCCCAGCCTGTCCCTCTGCTCAGGCCTGCCCTGTGCCCCATTCCCAGGAGGGATCACAGAATTAACCCGGCTGGAAAAGACCTTTGAGATCATCCAGTCCAACCTCTGACCAAACACCTCCTCATCAACCGAACCACGGCTCTGGCTCAGCCTGGGACACCCCACCACACCACCCAGGGCACTGCTGCTGCCCAGGGGCTCCTCCTGTCCTGGGACAGCACCAAAGTGTCCCTCTGGTCACACTCAGGATGTCCTACCCTCACCAGGGGTGGTGCCAGGCTGCCCAGGCCACCAGAGCCACTTGGGGCCACCACCAGAGGGACTGAGAAGGTCAGCCAGTGAGGCAGTGAAGGTGGCTTGAGTGGGCTCTGCACCTGAGTGCTGACATAATTAACACAGGGGTTGGGAGCAGTGGGATTTGCTGTCTTTTGAGGTAGGAATTAGTCCCAGCTTCATCTCTGTCACCGCTTGCTCTCAACACCACAAATCCTGACGTTCTCCTCAATAACTTTTATGGGAAGTGGAGAAATTAGCTAATTCCCCGTTGCTCCATCCCCACTTATTAGTGCTACACAGAATTGGGTAATTATGAATAGAACTGCCAGGCAAAACGAAACTTCTCCCTGAAAAATGCATTTTAATTAGCTCTGCTGGGTCCACGTGTTCCTTGGAAAGTGCTGATTGTGCCTGACTGACTGAGCTCTGCTCACACAGGAGACCACAAGCTTGGCCAAAGGGCTACAAAAGGGCCTTGCCTTCCCTCTGGACCCACCCTGGAAGATGAGGGTGGGGTGCTGCTCCTCAAAGACGGTTTGACCTACTTAAGTTTGGTCTACTTAAGTTTGGTCTACTAAAGCTGAGCAGCAAAGTAACAGAAAGATACAGAATCATTGAATTACAGACTGGGTTGGGTTGGAGGGGACATAAAAAATTATCCAGTGCCACCCGTGCCATGGCAAGGACACCTTCTGCTATCCCAGGTGCTCCCAGCCCTGTCCAGCCTGGCCTTGGGCACTGCCAGGGATCCAGGGGCAGCCACAGCTGCTCTGGGCACCTGTGCCAGGGCCTGCCCACCCTGCCAGGGAACAATTCCTTCCCAATATCCCTCTAAACCCCCTCTCTCTGTGAAACCATTCCCTGTGTCCTGTCCCTCCATCCCTTGTCGAGGGTCTCTCTCCACATTTCCTGTTGGCTCCACTCAGGCAGCCTCAGTCAGCTCATCCTGAAACTTTTTTTTTTTTTTTTTCCAGGATGGGCAATCCCAATGTGCCAAAGACTGAAAACAGAGCTTGTGGCTTGGTGAGTGAGTGGTGGAGAGGTGACAGCCTCTGCCCCACACAAGGCAGCAGTGGGAAGGATCCCTGGGGCACCAGCAAAGCGAAACAGGAAATTTTACATTTCCTTCACAAAAGGCAAGGAAAAAATCCTTGCCACGCTTCCCAGCTGGGCAGAGTGGTAAGGAAGCTCAGGTTCAGAGCTGGTAGAAATGAAAATGCAGTTTGAGCCCTGTGGGGTGGCAGTGGGGGCAGCTCAGCCAGACCCACCCTGGAGTTGGCACTTTCACATCCTGGAAGGGTGATGAGAAAATCCTGCTTGTGCTCCACTGCCAAGGGCAAAAGCAAAGCCCCTGTGGAAGCCTCACCACCGAGGGACATTCCACAGGCTCCAACTTTGCAATTCAAGGCTTTCTAGGTGGAGAAAATACCGTGGTTTATGGAGGCAAACTTAAGGAAGGGCAGCTTTAAAATAAAATCTTCTAGGCTTGTGAGACAAAATTGTCTCACAGCGAATGGTAATGTCTCTCTGCTCCCCCTGCTTTTTCCTGGCAAGATGATGAAATGCAGTAAATAAATACATAAAAATAATGAGTCTTCCAGACCTTGCAGCATTCATTTTAATAGATGCTATTTAACTACACACAGAATCACAGGTATCTACCTTTCAAACGCTGGTTACAAAGATTGGGAAGGCTGCCAAGAAAATGGCTTTTATTTCCCCCCAATAGATATCAAAAAGAAACAATTTATATGTTGAAATTGCCTTTATTTTTTAATCCATAAATAGTTGTTACTGACAAAAGTGGAAAAATCCTTAAGACTCTAAATTTTACTAAACTGATAATATTTTTGTTTACAGTACATACAGAATGTGCTTTTACAGGTAAGTATAACAACAAGAATAATACAGAGAAAAACAGTCAAATACTGCTCATCTTGAAGCTTGTTTAATGGTTAACCAAGAGTCTGTGCAAAGTTACAGATACAAATGTACTTCCTCTTCAGTACTACTGTATAATAAACATGGAATCCATAAACTGGGCTAAAGCACAAAAATATCCACTTAACCCCTCTTAGGAAATATTGTCCCCCGAACTAAAAATATTACAGTAAGAAGTGTCTTTCTCAGAGCCAAGAAATTCTTGCTACAAAAATGTCTCAGGGGTTTGCGGGCGGGCGGGAGCGGCGGCGGAGCAGAGGGTCAGGGGGAGCAGCTCCTCCGGGCAGTGGGGTGGGATGGAGACTCCTGGGATGGGGAGAGACCTCCTGGGGTGGGGAGAGACCTCCAGAAGCAGAGAGAGACCTCCTGGGATGAGGAGAGACCTCCCAGGATGGGGAGAGACCTCCTGGGATGGGGAGAGACCTCCTGGGATGGGGAGAGACCTCCTGGGATGGGGAGAGACCTCCTGGGATAAGGAGAGACCTCCTGGGACGGGGAGAGACCTCCTGGGATGAGGAGAGACCTCCCAGGATGGGGAGAGACCTCCAGGGATGAAGAGAGATCTCCTGGGGTGGGGAGAGACCTCCAGGGATGGAGAAAGACCTCCAGGGATGGAGACCTCTTGGAATGGAGATCTCTTGGCATAGAGAGAGACCTCCTGGCATGGAGACTCCTGGGATGGAGAGAGACCTCCCAGGATGGAGAGAGACCTCCTGGCATGGAGACCTCCAAGGATGGGGATCTCCTGGCATGGAGGCCTCCTGGACATGGTGTGGCCACGGTGGAGACCCAGGGTGCTGGGAGCAGAGATCTCTTTCAGATTAACACCGGCATGCTCGGACAGCCCCGTCCAGCCCTCCCCTGGCCCTTGGGTGAACCACGTTTGGCTTTTCCCAGCTGGGATTTGGGCTTGGGGAGGGCACCTCTCACCACAGAGAGCTGGGGATGATCCCTTCTCCCACCTGCCTGTGGACACACAGCACAGAAGTGGCTGTTCCCCAAGGAGCAGCCCCAACATGGGCTTATTGCTAACAACACTCGCTAGGAAAATATTGAAGCCCCTTTCTCACACATTTCCCTTCTTTCGCTCAGCTGAAACACACCTGAACACGAAATCTGTTCATGCTGAAGGTATTTCAGCAGAGCCCCTCCTTCCAGATTAAGCAGTAAATCTGAAACTAAACCAAGACAAGCTATTTCACTATGAGCTGAAGATGGCAAATTGATCACAAATAGAACACGGATCTCAAACACAATTAAAGTTACTCTGTTCCATGGCGATTTTGTTTGTGGTGGTGGAAGATGATGAGGATGTCTTCCCAGCTATCAGGAACTACAAAAACCTGATGCCAGGCTCCTGCAGATTCCTGGTGGGAATGCTTCTGACAGAACAGAAATGTGCATGTGGGAAGCTCAGGTTCCTGGGAGCAGCATTGCAGCCAGGCAGGCTCAGCAGACAGAAATTAAATCCAGGCCAGGGAAGGAGGGCTTAGTCCCGGACAATTGTCTCTGTTTCTTCCCACCCACCCCCATCCCCAAGTAACAGATCATCGTTTATAAAAGGAACATTAAAACATTGAAAAATATTTCTTTTTTTTGTTTTTCCTTAAAACACGATTCACTGGCATTAGAAGGCTTTTTATGACAAAGTTTCTGTTCTGTGTGGTGCTGTGTGTGGTTCATTAAAAATAGTTTTCCACATTTCAAAGAATGATTCAACACAGTTTGGAAGCTTCAGTTGGTACAGGGTCAGTCAGAATGTGTTGATTGCATTTTACAGTATGTATGTATATATATATATATTTGTATCTATATACACATACACAGAGAATTGTATAAAACCCAGTGCAGCCATCCGGACGTGTTGCTGCTCAGGGAATGCAAATAATTATCAGCTTGTAGGAAATACTATAAACTTTTCTACATCCCCCTTCCCCAGTCCCTGCACATGCACTCTGGGAACTGGACACTCCCCAGGTGTTTGTTTGCACCTGTGGGTGGAGAAAATACAGATCAATTCTTCAGAGTATATGAGATTAATCAAGGCAGGTTATATTTTTCTGTACAGAGGAATGTGGCTGCTTCCCTCTTTTCTCCTGAGTGCAGGATGTTGTGGTGACTCAGACACGAGGAGAAGGAAGCAGGAAGGTCCCAGGGCAGGGAGCAGCATCCCTTGGAGCTGCAGCCTGCCAGGACCCTGACCAGGAGGAGAGCAGTGGGAATCTGGGCAATCCCAGCCCAGCACTCTCCTCCTGGGCAGGGTGGACTGTGGCACATCACACACCATGTGTCAGGACAATGACAAACAAGATTAACAGAAACACTTTGCTGCTCTACAGTTCCAGTTGTGAGAGGGTCTCAAAGCACTCCACAGACTTGCAGTCTGATCCCTCCACAGAACTGGAAATTCCCATTACCATCACATGAGGACCACGGGGAGCTGAAGCGCTGGGACCAGGCTGTGGGTCATGACACTCGGTCCCAGACCAAGTGTTCTTTCAGTGACAAATTCTCAGAAGGAGGAATAAGGGAGAAAAATGACCTAAGGACACCTGTGTGTGCTGAAATGCCACTGGCCCATCCACCAACCCATTCCAGCACACAGAGTGAGCTGTGGGAATGCATGGTGGTGTCCAGGGCACGGTTCCTTCCCGAGGAAGTTTGCTGGAAATTTTCTGTGGTGGTGGCAGAGTCCCTGAAGAGATTTGGCCTAAAAAGGTTCCCTGTGGGACACATCTGCTTGAAAGAGTTGAGTGGGTGGAAAAAAGACAAGGAAATGAGGCTAAGATTTCTCTGGAGGAACCTTGCCCAGGTAAGACACGTCAGCAGAGGGCCTGTGATATTTGTTAGCCAGAATAGGAGGAGACACAGAGGTCAAATGGCCCAGCTCAGCATCGGCACGGGCTGCTTGAATGAAAAATTTCCAAATTTGCATCTGGTCCAGCAACTTCTTAGCTCACAAATGGAACATTTAGATGAGGACTAGAGCTTGAGACAGACAGCTATGGACATGGAAAGAGAGAGTGTTCACCTACCCACAGCCTCCCACCGTCACCTCTTCTCCAACTCTGCCACCACAGCTCCTGGAGGCTCTACAGTGGACTCTGCTCCCCACAGTGTTCAGGTCTCCCTGGCTTTGCTTGAGCCAAGAGAGAGTGGAAGAGCCCCAGAACCTCAGCAGGGGTTGCCTCCCCATCAGCCATGAGAGTTTCTTTTCTCTTCACACGAGTCCCACGCTCTGGCCTGTGGGAAGGTCAGCAGGGCAATGTTTTCACAGGGATTGTCTTCTGGAAGGAAAAATCCAGGGGCTGAGCCGAGGAGCTTGGAGGTAGTCAGGGGAGAGTAGTGTCCATCAAGGGAGGGGGCAGGAGACGAGCTGTGAGCCTGTTGTCTCCCATCCCTCCCGTGCCATGGACTGCCACCCTGATCCACAGACAGTTCTGGTTGTTGCCCAGAGTGATTTTGCCCAAGGCTGCAGGATCCGACCCTGGAGACTGTTCTTTATTTATTTATTCCCTCCCAGCTCAGTTTCCGTCAAACAAAACCCCAGTAACCTTCGACTGATGGAGTCCTTCTCAACACAGTCTCCATCAGATGGGGCAGGATAAAGCTCTGGAAATAGAACCAGCTCCAGGACAGCCTGGGAAAGAGAAAGGCCACCTGGACACCCCACTGAGGCCCACCTGTAAGTCCCACTGGGGTAAGGACATGCTCCTCCTGCCTGCCCTGCACCAGACAAACCTGGTGCTGCACCAAAGCCTCCACAGGAGACTCACGCCCTACGATCACTGTTTGCTACAGGACTTGGCACAGTTGGGCTGGGAATGTCATTAAGGCCAGGAGGTGGGAGGTATTTGAGGGGAGGGAGGAGGGCAGAGCAGAGTTCAGGGATGCCTAATGAAGAGCCATGTAGGAAGAGAGTTGATGTGGGGACATGGGACGCAAAGAGAAGTGCAAGGGATGTGCTCACAGCCTGAAGTCAGTTTTCACCTCACCCCGAGGAGGGAGTGTGCCTGCCCTGACCCACGGGGGTGTGCATGTGCTGGGGCCTTGAGGGCACACTGGGGTCAGTCTGCAGCACCCACAGCTCCAGCAGCACCTCTGGCTGGCCTTCAAACCCTCTGAGACCCTTTCCTGATCGCAGAAGTGTGTTCCAATGGGAGTTGGTTCTACAGAATTTGGTAGGAACGAAAATAAACGGGGGAAATAAAAGAAAGAAAAGAAAAATCAAACCCAAATTGAACAAAAAACCAAAGCAAAGCCCAATCTGTCCGGAAAGCCAAAGTTAAAACCCTCACAAATTCTAGACCCACGAGTCTATGTTTTAAAGATTTTACAAATATACAGTATCTAATTAGCGTTATATCAGATATACAACATGCCCATTAATTATAATTATGCTGGATATATAATTCATATGCATGAAATGTAATTGTCTTCATGGTTAGGATTAGGACTCAGTGGAATTGGAATTTGGAAGGTTTTCTTGGGAGGCCATTGCAGGGAGAGAAAACCACGGAAAGTTACCGACCTGCTTTTCGGTAAACAGACACCCTCAGCCTTGTGCCTCTGCTAAGGGCTGGAAAAAGATTTGCTACATATGGAGTTCTAGGCTGTAAATGGGAGGAGAAGACGTTCAGAAACAGGGGAACTGGGCCATGGAAAATGCTATCAGGAAAAGAAACTTCTGGGGAGAAATCCAGGCTCGGTGACAGGCGTGGCAGCCTGGCCTCGCGGGGGTCTCGGTGGGGTCGGGACCTCCCCCAGCACAGGTCAGCAGTGTGGAGCTGAACGGGTTCTGGTCCTTTAGGTTCAGCAGTGGCGAGAAGCTGGAGGAAGAGAAACCCTCTTCCTCCTTCCTATTTACATGTTGGAGACACCAAGATACTAGAATGAGTGGAGAAAAGGGTCTAACAAGCATTTCAGCATATTTGTGCTTATTGAACACATCAACCCCACTACTTCCTACACTGAGAGAGCAGGCGATTTGTAGGCACTAGTATGTTTTTATCTTATGAGTATATTTAGTATAAACTAAAACTTTATTTCTCAGCCAGGCTATTCTTGTCCCTAGATCTGCCAGTCCCGAAGGAAAGTCTGCCCTTGAATTTGCTCCAAGGGTGACAAAGAACAGATGTGTGGGTGCTGACAGGTGTTGAGCAGCCTGGGGGTGGCCCCAGCAGCCAGGACTTCCTTACTTGCTACAGAAAGGCCAAACATGAGGACCAAGAGCGAGGCCCCTTTCTGCCAGGATGGGGGGGGCTGCATTTCCTCCTCCCTGTCTCAGGCTGCTTCTCCTTGGAGCAACTGAAAAGTCCTGAATTCATGGAAACTATGGGATAATGCAGGTGAGCCCTTGGAAGGAGCCATCGATTACTATGGCTTTCTTTGACAGAAACTGATGCACATCAGGAAATTTCCTCTGTTATCCCTCACTAGTGTCTGACAGCTGCTTCAGTTCTTCCTGTGTCACTGATGAAGGGGTGGCTTTAAAAACAACGTGGGTGGGACTGCCAGAGAAGTCTTTGCAGACACTGAGTTAGTAGAGGTTATCTTGGCCTATAAGGCCACTGCAGAACGGGGTGCTGTGGCCACCCCGGTCCTTAAGGAGTATCTACAATGCACTGGGTCGTGTCAAACAGTCACCTCTGTTTTGCTGGCGGTGCGGTAGTGGTGGTGGTGCCCGGGGATGTAATGCAGCTGCTCCACCGTGTTGTGCCGGCGCGAGGCGAACGCTTGGCGCTTGGCCGAGGTCGGGTTCATACTCAAGGTATTGTACAAGTTATTTGAGGCACTGGGATGGGAGTGCATTTTTGACATCCTGTAGCGATCCAAGACCGGTGTTGACACAAAGACATCCGTGTGTGACAATGCCCTCGACATGGACTGCTCGGGGTAGCCCGACCGCTCCGGGGACAGCAGCGGGTCCTGGGAGTGCAGGCGCTCTGCTGACAGCAGCTGCTCGTCCGACAGAATCCGTTCGTAGGACATGCTGAACTCCTCGGGCATGATCCTCTCGGGGGACAGCACTCTGTCCTGGGACATGGCCCTGATGGGACGGCGGGGCCTGTCCCGGTGGTTGCCCTGCTGGGACATTTTGATGACGTTGATGGGCAGCGTGCCACGGGCTGCCAGGTCGGGCAGGTGTCTCCTCCTCATGTAGTACTCGTCAGCCTCTTTGTCAGCTGTGGGGAGGGAAAGGGAGAAGTTAGAAATGTCAGAGTGCTGTCCCAGGCCCTGGAGCTGCCTCCTGGTGACACCTGAGGCCTGGTGACACCTGTCTGCCACAGGCACGGACAGCCCTGTGTGGGTGGTGTCACCAAGGGCTTGTGGCACACAGAGCAGTGTGAAATGAGTGGGGACAGTGTAATTCCCTGGGCAGTGCATCCCACACTCCTCCATGTGCTCTGGAGGCCAGACCGTGGTACCACACAATTTACATGAGATGTGAGCAATGGAGAAATTCCCAAATGTCACATTCTCCAAATGTCGCCCTGGGAAAGAACAGGGCAGGTGACACAAGCAGGCGAGGTCCCTGTTTGAGGACATACACATCTCACTTCTGGCCTTACTCATGGCTATTCCCTACAGCCCATGAATGACCTCATGACATTTTAATTACCACATTGAAATATTTGTAAATGTGATCACAAACCAGGTTTGGTGGTCTCTGAGCCACTGAATCACCTGCTTAAGGTTTCGTTTCCCATTTTTATAATCAGCCTTGGTTGATATAATAGAATTTATCCCATGGAACATTTCTTGCTCAGTTTGCTGCTCCTGCATCTTAAACGATCTCTCTGCTGCTCTGAAATGCAGCCCACACCCCCCACACACTCACTCTCCTTTTTTTGGCTTTGAGAGGAATGCTGTGGGCTCAGAGAGGATGTTGGCTACTGCAGCTGTATCGTGATAGATCACTGGAATCCCACAGCCATCAATCTGTAGGTTTTGTGCACCACACTGGCTGGGAGTTGAAGACAACTGGCTGCTTGTCCCATGAGCCAGAGCTCATGGGGTGGGTGCTGACAGCATCCCAGAGCTTTGCTCACAAAACACCAGTTCAGCCAAACCCTGCACCACCCTGTGCTGGGCCACATCCCTCACTTACATCCTCATCCCCTGTCCCACACCTTCCCTTCCCTGCTGCCAGGCCCTGTGCACAGCCCAGATCTGTGAGGAAATGGGGCTGGTTCCCTCACACCCAGAAGCAGGAGCTGAGAACATCTGTGCCACCAGTGCTGCTGCCAGCCCCTTCCTCCCAGCCCACACAGCCCCAAGGCGTGAGGTCACCCACAGCTCCCCTGTGCTGCCTTCCTGCTCGTGGGATTTGCTCTCCAGAGCACACACTGCAGGGATGGATCTTTATTTTTTGCCATCCAACACTTCTCAGAAGGATTTCTCACTGCAAATGTCAGGCAGCAGCTCTCCTGGCCTCGAGCTCTCTTGTCTTTAAAATCACCTTCTAGGAAGCCTGAGGGCGGGGGAAACTCCATATGGCCCCAGGAGCTGTAGACATTTTTATTCTGTGTTTTGCCCTGGTTGGAAATGCCAGGCTGGGTGTGCAGGGGCTCAGCAGCGATGCTGGAGGCTGGCTGCAGAGTGGGAACGAAGCAATTAGCACTCTGGCACTTGGCCTCTGCTCTGGATGAGAGGAGTTCCACAGGATTTGCCCATGTGACTCTAAATAGATGTAATTAAAGCACAGAACATCCCAAATGGAGATGTGCTTGGATGCTCACACCTGGCTCTGGTAATTGCCAGCAGGAGCTAAACCAGCTTATGTGAGGTTTACAGCTCTGAGGCTGCTGGAGAGGTGGCACAATCAGCTGCTTGGAAGGGGTTTGAAGGTGTTCCTTGGACTAAAAATGCAGCATGTGCTACCCTTTAAAGTGTTTTGTCCATTAGGAGCATAAAAAATTCCCTTTTCCTTCCCTCTCCCTCCTGTGTCCCTGGTACAGGTCTGTACAACCTTTTGCTGCCGTGGCTCAACCTTTCAGGGAGCTGATTTCATTTCAAAGATGCTCCTAAGCTCGCCCAGGCCGTGCCTCCAGTGATGCTGAGGAGGAGGAGGAACATTTCCAGGTGTGGAAAAGCTGCTCATCTCCACCTCAGAGGAGCCAGAGGAGGTGGAACAGCCGTGTGTCACACCCACCAAGCTGCTCGAGGCAGCAGCAGACAGACATTTTCCAGGCTGCTAGCTCTGAGAGGGGTGTCAGCCTGAGCCAGGCATGGGGAACAGAGCCTGGCAGGAATGTTGTTGGATTGGGTTCTTTTTTGACTTGGAGATGGGGTAACTGAGAGGAATTTTAAAAACTTTTGGTTTATTTTTAGCCTCACGTGAAGGGCGAGGCAATACAGATGTTACAATTCACCCTATCACAATTAGAAGTTAAATATTTCTTAATTACAATACATTATAAGCATTTCTTGGCCTACCATACTATACTGTAAATGCCTTAAAGCCAATCACCTAAAATTATCCCTCATGGGTCCTACTTCAATGCATCTTTCATAGTTCTATTTCCTTGGCCATCACAACAATTCCTCTCCTTTTTTTAAAGGTAATTTCCCCAGCTTTCTTTCCTCTGCAGCTCCAGCAGGTTTCCTCTCTGGGCTTGTCTCTCCTTGTTTTAATTGGCTTTAACATTTCCAAGCTGCCCAGTCACTTGTGATGATTCTCCAGCCAGCACCAAGTGCTTTAATATGCCTGAAAACAGGAGCTTCCTTCCTCACTGACCTTTCTCACTTCGCTGGGAAGAGCAATTCCCTGGAGCAGGATGGAATTAATCTGGCTGCTCTTGCTCAGCCACATCCTCACACCCTCCCCTCGCTGCTCTTCCCCAGGGCACAGGGGGTGCCCAGCCCCTCAGAGACCCCCCAAAACCCCCAAGGACCCCTCAGGGGAGGTTCTGTTGTCTGTGCCCTGAAGGAAGGGCCAGGGAGATAAAAAAACCCTGGTATTTCACCATCTGTCTCTGCTAACTGGAGGAAAATAAATAACTTTTCCCTGCCTGGCAAGCCAGACAAGCACCTGAAACATAGATTTAAAAAATATCTAATGCTTTTTGTCTTGCTCAAATAGAAGTATTTGTTGATGATCTCTTCATTACTGTTATATTTTTTTTATTCTAACAGTGACAGGGAGTCCATTGGGAAGAAACAAATTTAAATAAAAAAAATGAATGTCAAATAAGTAATTTTCGAACTCCAGCTTTTAGATATCACACTTTTTTTGTGTTCCCTTCAGCTCCTTCATACGGAATGAGAACATTATCTTGCTGGCACTTTGCAAGGCGGGGTTGGGGAGCTGGGAGCCTCTTTTCCTTTGGCTCTGGAGCGGAGCAGCTGCAGGAGAGTGATTCAGTGATTCTGGAGGTGCTGAGTGTGTTCAGTGCCCGTGGGAGCAGGGAGGGCTTGGCACTTCCAGAGCTGGAACTCCTTGGCTACTGAGGAACACAGAGTGGGGCAGTGGGTTTGGCATCTGCCAGCTGCTGGGCACGAGGCTGGGCTGGCTCTGAGAGAGCCCTGGAGGCTCTCCACGCCTGCCCTGGATGTCCAGAGGTGGATTTGCCCTGCAGAGAGCAGGGATTCCCTGCTGGCCTTGGTGGGGTGGATATTTAAGGTTTTACTGAACTCCTCTCCAGCCAAGGGACAAAGACAAGCTCAGGGTCCTTGGTGGCTGCCAGGGGTGCCCTGAGTGGGACAGGGACTGCCCAGAGGGGCAGGGAAAGCTGCAGGAGCACTGAGTGCACTCAGAACTGCTCATGGAGCATGTGAGATGTTTCTACTTAATAACCAATCAAAGATGCAGCTGTGTCGGACTCTGAGAGTCATGAGCTTTTGTTATTGCTTTCTATTCCTTTCCAGCCTTCTGATGGATCCTTTCTCTTTATTATTTTTTGCATAGTTTTAGTATAGTAATATAATATAATATAATATAATATAATATAATTAATAAATCAACCTTCTGAAACATGGAGTTAAGATTCTCATCTCTTCCCTCATCCTGGCACCCTCGAACACACCCACACCCAGGAGTACCCAGCAGAGGGAAGGGATTATTCCTCACTCGAGAACAAACCAGAAACAGGGGGAAGGAAAGGAGCTGACACCTACTGAGTCTCTTCAGAGAGGAATATTTACTCGGGTTGGTCTTGACAGCAGACTCGTAGGACGGCGGGAGGTGGGAGAGGTTCTGGAAGGAGCGGGAGAAGGACAGGTCGTAGGGCTCGGTGGCTGAAGTGAGGATGTTGTTCATTCGTGGCTTGTCTGAAAAAAGAAACAGCAGAGAAAGGCAGGTCTAGAGCGTGCCCCGAGGGGATGGAGAGAGGCTGGCTGTGCCCCACAGGCTCCAGCAGGGAGCAAAGCTGGACCTGAGCCAGGCTCAGCCACGGGCTCCTGGGCATGACTCAAACTGGCACCAGCAGATCCAGGAGAAATGGATCCTGTGGTGCTGCTTCCTTCCACAGCGTTGTGGGGACAGCAAAGTGCTGCCTCAGTCCCCTGGAGCTGTCCCAGAGGGATGGGGCTGCACTGGCACTCACCCCGGGCATGCAGGGCTGTGCCAGGCAGCATCACTCACCTTCACCCACACAGCGTGCCCTCCTCATCCTCAGGGACACAAAACCACTCTGGGGGGTTCTTTAACTGGGGATGATGATTGTCCAGCTGCCCTCTCTGTGTGCCACATTCCTCATGGATGCTCTGAACCTGGAGGCTCTGGGGCTGTGGGGCTCTGCAAAGCTTCACACCTCCCTGGGCTGGGAGCTGGGGCTGGGGGCACCTCTGGGGGCACTCAGAGGGCAAAGCAAGGTGTTGGGGAGGCTCCTGAGGCAGGAAATCCCTATCCTGAGGGGTGGAGGATGTCCCTCTACTGATGTTCATTTTGTTGGTCACTGACGGGTCCCCAGGCAGGGTCCCAGTGCCCTCTGTCACAATTCTAATGCTGAGGGCACTGGCAGTAAAGGTCAGCACTAAGCCCAGATGCTAAAATTGAACTCCAAACTATCTGCAGGGGTTTGAAACCTTGTTCTTTCTCTGCAAGCTGGAAAATGGTCTTTGATCAGCCCAGCCAAGGCACAGGGACCTGTTGAACTGCACTTACAAGCAGGTGTTCAGATATTAAAATGGGCAGAGATGAAAGGATTTAACGAAGCAGGACCTTCAATTATTAGAAGCAGAGTTAGAACAGACCAGTGGGCTCTGTCAGACCCCACAGCAGTGATGGGGGTCAGTAGCTGAGGGAAGGAGGTGGCCACTTCAGGTATGGTCTGAAAATGAAATCAGAAGGGTAAGTTCTCTGCAGGAGCAGCAGAATGCCCAAGCCCTGGGCTCACACATTGCTGTTGCACATCCCTAAGTGTCCCATGAAGAGCAGTGCATGACCAGTGTGCACTCACCAGCCCCAAGCCCTCTTGCCTCCTCTGCACCAGGAGCTGGTGGAGACAAAAGCTCAGATTCTGCCCAGAGGTAACAGAGCAGCAGGGGAGCTTCACTTGGAAAACTGCTGGCTTTGTGCAGTGTCCCTACACTTGCTAACTTCTCCCATTTCCAGGAAAAAAACTCAAAACAAAACCCACCCAGGTAGAGTGCAGACATTTCACAGACATTTTTCTAGACCTGAGTCTGAAGTGATTCTGTTTCCTCCAAAAAAACATCTGTGAGAGTGAGGCCACCTCCTCCCCTGCTGCCTTTCTGCCGTGTGGAGCCCTGCTTGTTGGACAGCAGAACGTTCTCCTCCTCTCTGAATTTTTCATTTCACCATGTCCTCGGTGCCCCTGCAGCCTGGAAATGAACCCAGCAGTTCATCTGTGTGTCTGCTCGGGATCCAGAGCTGCTTCCACCACTTTTCTCCCACTGGGGCTTCCCCTGGATGTTTTAAACCTCCTGTCACCCACCCTCAGTACTGCATGGCGTCAAAGACAGGCTGAGGCAGCCCTGCCTCAGTAATTACAGAATTACTCTCACAGTAATTCTGTAAGAAAGAAAGAAAGATATTCTTTCTCACAGAACCCAGCACTGGTGAAAAATTCCTCCTCCCAATGCAATAAGCACCTCGGTTCCTAAATCTCCTCTTCCCCTTTCTCCTGCTCCTCTTCCCTTTCTCCTGCTCCTCTCTGCTGTTCTGGCACAGGGAGCACCTCGGTTCCTAAATCTCCTCTCCCCTTTCTCCTGCTCCTCTCTGTTGTCCTGGCACAGGGAGCACCTCGGTTCCTAAATCTCCTCTCCCCTTTCTCCTGCTCCTCTCTGTTGTCCTGGCACAGGGAGCACCTCGGTTCCTAAATCTCCTCTCCCCTTTCTCCTGCTCCTCTCTGCTCTCCTGGACAGGGGTTCTGGTGTGGCAGAAAGAGCACAGAGCCGAGGGATGTGCAGTGGCACCTCTCAGAGAGCAGCACTTCCTTGCTGATGGCTTCCCCCCGTGTCTGACAGACTGCCTGCAGGATCATCGGGGGGCTGGAAACGATTGATTCCGTGTTAGCCAGCAAACAGAGGCTGGATCAGCACCGAAACCATGTTCCCCACTCCTCCTCCTGCTTGTGTGGCAAGGACCCCGGGGTAACATCTCTTTGCAGATTGCTCAGGCAGAACGTGGAGCTAATCTCCATTTTCATGGGGGTTTGGGCACGCTGCAGTGAGCCCGGGCACACGCACGGAGCTGTGCTCGGTGCCAGAGCAGAGCATTAATTGACTGCTCGCATGAGGTGTGTGAAATTAAGTGCCACACATTTATCTGATGGGCTGCTGCAGGATCACTTCATCTTCTCGCTGCTTTTCCCATCCAGGCGGTTGGGAACAGACCGGAATGATTCTGGCAAACGAGAAGTCACCTTGAAAGCCACTGCCCATCACTCAGCAAAACAAGGGATAAACTGAAATGACCAAAGCTAATTTCAGATGTCTTTTGCATAATGTAGCTTGAGGGGGAGATCAGAGAACTGAGGTGCTCTAGTGCGGAGAAATATCTCGTGTAATTTATATTCTGAGGCCAGTTCAGCACCAGTTTCTCAGCAGGTTTTTGCTCCTGCAATATATTTGTCTCTGGTCTCTCTCCTCTTTGTTTGTGGTGCTTGTGGGCTCCTATGAAGCTGCAGGTCACAATCAATGATCAGGATGCAAATCAAAGGTTTCCCATTCCCTGCAAGGCAGCTGAGGCTGTACACTGCATTCCCATCATCCCAGCTGGAGATGACACTGGAAAATGAGCTCTGGCCCTGGCTGCTGGGCTCACCTTTACAGTCAGGTTTGGTCCCCATTCTCCTCCATCTCTGTGCCATTTGGTGCCTGTTTTCTGGCACACCATCCCTCCTGGCACAGGAGGGGAAGCTCAGCCAGCTCAGAGGACACCCAGCACCACAGAAATGTCACCCAGCACCACAGGAACACCACCCTCTGGGCTGAGGCAGAGCTCATTTCTCTGCCAGTGCTTTGCAACCTCTCTGCAAGCTCAGGGCTCAGAGAAGCTTCAGGATTTCCAGAGCTGTGCAGATTAGACCTGAAGTCTTCTTGTCACATCTCGCTCTGCCCCTCTTGTTGGAAGACACTTTCAAAGTGTGTTTACACGAGGCACAAAACCTTTCATGTTCAAGGACGGGAGCAGATGATACCAAAATAAAAAAAAAATATGAATCGATGGCAAAGTTTTGAACAAAGCTCAAGTGGCAAAAGGGATGTGCTGCACATTTGCATTTGAGTCTGCACATATGTTGTGCGAATTCTGCAAGACATTTCAACAGATGCCTTTTAAAACATTCACCCAGAGAAAGCAAACAGTGTCACCTAGGAGAAGCTGCTACAAGCCAGCCTTCTGCTGCTCAGCTCCAGCTCAGCAGAGCTCCAGCCCTGTGTCAGAGCTCTCCCTGCTCCCCCAGCACTGCCTCCTGCTCAGCCCTTTGAAGGCTCAGACGCAAAGTCTGGGATTCTGACGCAAGTTCTTACAAAGGGCCCCATTCCTCAGGAAAATCTGCTGCCACTGCTGACGTTCTGGAGCCTTCCGTGCCAGGGCTCAGAGCTCCCAGGCCATGCTGAAGTGACACGCTGTCAGAGCAGGCAATAAACTGATGTTTGCAGGCTCAAAATTTATGACAGATATCTTCAGTGTTTGTGTGTTCACACTTCTGTTTCCTCGTGCTACAAACGCCGTTATTAATAGTGCTTTGCATTTCTCATGACTAATCTCCAGGAGGTTTCTACATTTCCAGGTCAGATCCTCTGTGGTGTAAATCAGAGCTCTCCAGCGAGTAGCTGCCCTCATTTATGAGAGCTGGAGATGGAGGATTGCAAACAGAGGCAGTGTTAAAGCCCTGTGTCTGCCAGGATGGCTCCCTGGGCCTTGCTGGGCTGAGAACTGAGCAGCAGCCTGAAGGTGCAGAGGGCAGGGGTGCAGCACACACTGCAGGGTGGCACTGGACGTGACAGTGACCCCCCCTGAGGGCTGTCACCCAGGGGGATCAGCGTGGAAAAGCCCCTGAGCACACAGAGTGCTTCACTGAACGCTGCACCCCACAGCTGGGCTGAGAGGGGCAACGCTGCCAATTAAAATGGAAGGGAGAGCTGCAGAAATTAAAATTGCACAGAGCAGTCCGAGCAAAGGTTCTGCTCACGCTGGGTGTGCTGCCCTTGCAGGGAGTGCAGATAAAACCCCTGGCTCTGGCACCAGAGCTGCCAGCACCACTCTGCTGACAGAGTGCTTCACTGAACGCTGCACCCCACAGCTGGGCTGAGAGGGGCAACGCTGCCAATTAAAATGGAAGGGAGAGCTGCAGAAATTAAAATTGCACAGAGCAGTCCGAGCAAAGGCTCTGCTCACGCTGGGTGTGCTGCCCTTGCAGGGAGTGCAGATAAAACCCCTGGCTCTGGCACCAGAGCTGCCAGCACCAGGGCTGGCCAGGGCTGGGGCTGGGAGCCCTCTCTGCTGGGTTTGAGACCACTGCAAACTGGTAACTCCCCCCAGCTCTGCCAGAGCCTCGTGGGCAGGGCAGGGAGAGGGATTTTGGAATGGCATGGAATGGTTTGGTTTGGTTTGGTTTGATTTGGTTTGGTTTGGTTTGGTTCAGTTTGGTTTGGTTTGGTTCGGTTCGGTCTGGTTTGGTTTGGTTCGGTTCGGTTGGTTTGGTTTGGTTCAGTTTGGTTCGGTTCGGTTTGGTTGGTTTGGTTTGGTTGGTTCAGTTTGGTTCGGTTTGGTTTGGTTCGTTTCGGTTTGGTTGGTTCGGTTTGGTTCGGTTTGGTTGGTTTGGTTTGGTTCAGTTTGGTCTGGTCTTGTTTGGCTTGGCTTGGAAAGGATCACAAAGACCACTCAATTCCACCCCTGCCATGGCAGGGACACCTCTCACTGTGCCAGGCTGCCCCAAGCCCTGTCCAGCCCGGCCTTGGGCACTGCCAGGGATTCCAGAATTAATCCCAGAATTTGAGCTGAGACCTTGGAAAAGGCTCCCAAACTCAGGTGCTGGAAGCGAGAATGTGGATTTGGAGTTTAAAGCAGAGATACCTTAAGCTAAGCAGAGGAAAGTTTAGAGTTTCAGAGTTTAAAATATGGAAAAAATGAAAGAGGTAAACAAGGAGTTTAGAATGCAGCACTGTGGGTTTGTGTGCCATAACATGATTGGCTAAGAAAGCTTACAATGTAGCATGGATCTATAATATTTTATAAATATAAAAATATTTATATTAGCTCAAAAATATAACTATCCTTGTTGGCAGTGTTTTATTGGTCAATAACTCCTTAAAAGGTCTTGTAACTCGAGGTGTTGTGACCTTCTGAGCCATGCTGTGAAGATGTGAGCAGGACTCACCCTTCCTGTCTATGTAGAAGATAAGAAAATAAACCTTATCATCTAAAACAATTCAGAGGTCCCAGCTCAAATTCCTTCTAAAATTCCCCCAGGTGAATTATCACACCTCCCACAGCCATTCCAGCTCTGCCCAAGGTCAGGACATCCAGTCTGTTCTCTGGGTTATATGCTGCACATCTGATTAGCTTCTCCTTTCCCCCATATATTTCTGCTGGGGATAAAGCTAATTTAAACAGTCCTTAATTGTTATGATTTTGTAAACAGTGTCTTAAACACAATAGACACAAAACTCTCAACAAATTGCTGGAGGAGATGTGACAGAATAGGGAATCGTTTTCATATCTTCTGGGATTGCCCCAAATTGAAGCTTCTGGTCTGATGTTAGAAAATTGATGCAAGGATTTTTTCAGCAATATATCCCCCAAAGCCCTATTAGTGTTTGGGAAGGAAGATGCCCTGGATTTTTGAAATGAAGAAAAGAGAAAGAAGGGGGAAAAGAAGGATGGAAAAGAAAGAAAAGAAAGGGGAAGGAAGGAAAAGGAAGGAAGGAAGGAAGGAAGGAAGGAAGGAAGGAAGGAAGGAAGGAAGGAAGGGAAGGAAGGAAGGAAGGAAGGAAGGAAGGAAGGAAGGAAGGAAGGAAGGAAACCACACTCATACCTGAGTCCATATAGAGGAAACTCTTAAAAACCCACACAAGTACAGCTATAAAATGAAATTTGCCTCCATCAGAGCAATCCCAGGCATCATCCATGGAAAAACACTTGGCCAAATTAAAACCTTGAAGTAATTGGCTGCTCATGGTGCTTTACCAAGTATTTTTGAGATGATTGTCAAATGCAATTAACTGACATAAAAGTCGTGATATGAACTTCCTTCTAACCATATTATTTGGAAATGCGCTTGGTATTTATAAAGATGTAAAAAAGAAAATGTTTATTAGGTGCTCTTTAGGTTAGGATAATTATATATGCACTAAATATAATGAGATGAAACTTCAGTAGCAGTAAAAAATAAAGCAATAATCTGTACAGAAACTGAGCCCAGGCAGTCACTGTGTATTTCTGTTATAGCTGATGCTCAGTTCTCTTTTGTGCCCCCAGCTCGGTTTTTTCCTTCATATTTTAATGTTTTTATGGGGAAAATCATTTTATGTGCTTATTTTGTGTGAAGGCTGAATATCTAAGCAAGATAAATTAATGTATCAAAAGATTTAGCTGCATTTCATATGTAAAACTTGGTTGTGCTTAGAGCCTAATACTTGCTCCCTCCCACTCACATTTTACATACAAATCACTACATTTCCTAAAACTGCTGTAGAGTTCTTCATTTGCAGCTCAAATCTGCAGCTGAGGTAGAAGTAAAGTCTAGAGTTAAGGAAATCCACATGAAAATTCAGATTTCAGTGGTATTGGGATCTCAATTCTGTCACTGAGAGCAGAATTTCAGCTGAGGTTTCTAAAGGGCTGTAGGAGCCACTGGGATGGGACATTTGGTGTCCTGGGGGGGATTTGGACAGGAAGAGTCCAGCAGCAATAAAAAACCCAAGGGATTTCTGGCAGATTGGGATGCTCAGAGTCCTCAACCACAGCAGAATTGAAATCCTGGGACTGCAGCCCCTGGGCTGGGAGAGTCTGGAACTGAGGAGTCCCAGGATGGGCTGGGATGGACCCTAAAGCTGAGCCAGTGCCACCCCTACACGGGCAGGGACACCTCCCAGGGGCTGCAAGCCCTGTCCAAGCTGGCCTTGGACCCTTCCTGTGACTCAGCTGCCTGTGGTCACCTCTGATCCCGCTGGGAATTGTCTTCCCCAGGATATCACAATTCCCAGCACTCGTTCCAGCCCTCCGTGCCGTCCTGCAAGCTCTTCTGATGTCTTACTTGAAAAGTCCAAATGTATTTTCAGCCTCGCCAAGCAATGGCTCACCGGCAGCAGCAGCACACAGGGATGGAAGGAACAAAAGCATCCACGGCCATCTGGATAACTCAGAGGAAGATGTACCTCTGAATCACACCCTCATTTGTAGTCAGCTCATCCCAGTCCCTCACAACAGCCAAACTGTTAAGGCACAGGAAGCACAAGGAATCCAAGACCATGAGTGGATCTGCCTTCGGTTTTTTTGTCTCTTAAGTACATAAAAAAAGCAAAGCATCTGTTAGGAGCAGAGGGAAGTGGAATTGTTTTGTCGCATTCCCTGGAGTGCTTGGATGCAACGGGACCCTGATGCTGGAGCTGCATTAAAGCTCCTGGGCAGACAGGTCAAGGGCAGCTCAGAGCCCAGCAGGGGCTGGATTTTAAGAATGAGTACCAAGACCAAAGAGAAGACAACACAATTTCAACCCTAATTCTCCCATTTTCTTCTCTTTTTTTCCCTCAGGAAGGTAAAAAAGTAAACAGAGTAAGTAGTCAGGAACATTGGAAGCTGTCAGTTCAGGCTCAATAAATACTGCTGTGGCACTGATGAGTTTAAAGCTGACACTCTTCCTCCTGAAGTGTTTGGAAGACAGAAAATGAAGTCCTAATAATACAGGCTTACCATGGAAGCAATTTGCAGGCTGAAGAGATGCCTGCCTCCTCTGGGAAGGAGAAACCCCCAGGGTTTTAGAGGATCTTTCCAAGGGCAGTTGTTCTCCCACCCTCCTTAGCAGCAGGGAGATTTCTATATGTGAACACAACTTGCAATAAATCAGCTCCAGAATAGTCAGGATGAGGTTTCAGGACTCAAAACAAACACCAGGACAAAAAGAGTAACAAATACAGAGATTCAGAGCTGCCAGAAGTGATAGAGATGAGATTTACTGGGAGCTTACAGCAGGAGGAATGGATCCCATTCCAAAGGCACAGGGGGCAGGGAGGGACACGGACAGGACTGAGACAAGGAGCAGAAGAGGGGGGGAAGCAGAGGGGGCCTGAGGGATCAATCAGAGGCTGGTCTGATGGCACAGACCCTGAGGAACAGGGGTTTGGGTGGCAGGGACTGGCCTGGGGCTGGAGGGAGCCAGGAGCTGCCAGGGTTGGGCTGGATCCAAGGGAAGGGAGACACAGCCCAGGCTCCACTGCTGCCCAGGGAAACCCAAAGGAGGGGACAGAAGGGCTGGGGGACAGGCCTGAGCAGAGAGAGGCAGCTTCTGGCCATGGAGGAGGCAAAGAAACATCTCCAGGTGGGACGAGGGGGAGGAAACCAAGTGGGAAACAACGGAGTATCTTGGAATTAGACACTGATCAGCACAGTTAGAAAAGACTGGGCCATATTTCCCTGTGCACACTACTGAAAATATGGTCCTGTGTTTAATGTCAGTGGGAACCATCAGCCATGCTGCACTGCCAGAGGAATATTTCCATTAACATTAAACACATTTGGTACCAGTAAATGTTACTGGCTGGCAGAGGAAAGTTACAACGTGTGTAATTTTGCTCTTTGCTGTCTCTTACCATGTGTAGGTGTCTGGTTGTCACTGTTTAGTATCAGGTGATTATAATTTTGTTCTTGGTCATCTGAAATTCACAGAAAAAAAAAATCCCTTTAAGAACCAGCTTAGCATTGCCACTGATCTGCAGATGATAATTACAGCTCACAGTATCACAGGAAATCTCAGCATGATTAAAGAAAGGAGAAGGAAATGCTTAAGAAAGCAGAAGATTCTGTTATGCAGTTCACTTAAAATTCCAGATGCAAGGAGAACACGATAATGGGAATCTGCTCCCCTTCTGCTGAGCCTGCAAATGAGGGCTCTCTGCAAAGGTGAGAATCATGTCCAGGCAGGAGCACACCCAGCTGTACCCGCAGGGTGGGCTGCTCCTGGAGACCCCTCCCAGCTCCATCAGGGCTTTGGACTGATCAGGATGTGAGCCCCAAGCACCCAAGGCCAGACTGTCCCCCTGTGAGCACAGAGAGGAGCCACAGGTGTGGCCTCGAGGGGTTAAACAGCTCCAATACACCTGAGCCCTGATCCCTCCCCAGGAAATGGGAATCCTGTCCCAAATGGGCAGGGCAGGGGGATGATCCCTGGCAGAGCCACTGCTGGGGCTGGGAGCTGCCCCTGGCGGGGAGAACAGCTCTGTCTCCTTCCACTGGAAGGAAATCATCAGAAAAGGGACTCCTGATGAACCTCCACGGCCTTCAGCTGTCAGTAAGGGCTGAGCTCCTTGCCCAGACCTTTCCAGCGTGGATGGAGCTGCAGCAGAGCAGGGTGAGAGGAGATCTCTGGGGATCCTTCGTGTGCTGCTCTGCTATTCCCAAACCTTCCATGGATATCTCCTTTCCCCCTGAAGATCTGTGTCACTGGGTGTTCCTTTCTGCTTTTCAGACCAATTCCTTCTTTCCTGTCTTCCAGGGATGTGGAGAGACCCCCCCTCACTCCTGCCCAGCCCTTTATGACCACAGTTACTGTGTGCTCCTCGATCCTTCCTGCTGACCCCATTCCTTTGCTGTTTCCCTGTTTTCCTGCTTTGATTTTGGGTCCCTGTCACTGCAGCCCCCTGTGCTCCCACTGACCCAGACCCTCCCCAGCCCTGGGATGTGTTTCTGAGAGAGCCCTGACCAGGGCAGGGTGGAGTGCCTGGATTGTCCCCAGTCAGCTCCTCTTGCTCACACAAACCTGTGATATTTTCCTTTTCCTGATTCGTGTGAAGTCTGTGATCCTTTGTGGTTCCTTATTGCTTTGCCAAGGAACTCTCCAATTGTTCTCCAACACAGAAAAGGCTTTTTAGCATTCCTGCTTCAGCCCGAGGCATCTCATTTTTCTCCATTTAATCAATTTATTTGCAGGCTATTTATCCAATTTGTCAAGAACATTTTAAATTCTAATCCTGTTCTCTAATAGACTTACAGTCATCTAAGGTTCATATCACCTGCAAATTTAATAAGCAAATTCCTTTTCCACCAGGAACAAAGAAACCAAATCCAGAACCACACCAGGCCCTGATATTTGGTCCCTGCATGGTCACTTAGCCCTCATGGCCTCCACCCTAGACAGGCTCATTAACAACCTGCTTCTCTAATTAATCTCACATTGCTTTGCTGGAAACTGCTGGAAACCTTGCTGAGGTCATGATCCTTGATATGAGTTATTCCTCTCTGGCCATAAAACACAGGGGGAAAAAAAAAAAAAAAACAAACAAAAAATAAGGTTAAGTTGCCATGATTTGTTTCTGAGTGTTGTTTATCTCTCTCCCTCACTATGGGGAGTGTCTGGGTGCAACCAGGATTAAAATCAGGGTTTATTTATTCAGGTGACCACAGACTGGGCATCTTCACCTGCCTCCTGCTCCATCCAGAATCCAGGCACTCCTTATATCCCAGAGAGATGGAAAAATGGGAGACTTTTAGCCTGGCTGCCAGCACGAGATGAGCAAACCTTAAGAGGAGCCCAGGGACACCTCAAGTGCCCTTAAATAAGAGCCCTACAGGTTTCCCTAGTGGAAATATTCCTTTGGATTCTCCACTGTTTGTTGCTTTCAGCAAGGAAAAATTCTGCAGGAACTCCTTTTGTGACTTTGTTTCACTTTCTGTCCCTCCATGTAGTCCAATTTCAATTTAATGTGAAAACCCCACCAGAGGATGGGGCTCAAATAAAAACTGGCTATTTCTGGAACCCCCGAGACTGTCTGGAGGGATTTTCAGAGCTGTGGGATGAGATGGGCTAATTTTCACCTGGTTCCCAGCAAGCATGATACAGATCCCTGCTCATCCCTGGAAGTGTGCAGAACCACGTGGATGTGGCACTTGGGAATGTGGTTCAGTGACCAGGGAGGTGCTGCTGCCTTGGTGGCCGGGCTGGATGACCTTAAAGGTCTTCTCCAACCTGAGCAATCCTGCCTGTGACCCCGTGGAGTCTGAAGATGGACTCTGTGTCCTCTCTCCAAATGCTTTTCCAGTGTCCAACCACCGAGGGAGATTTTTTCTGATGTTTTGGGGGATTTTGTGCGTGAGGGTTTGTGCCCTTTGCCCTGGCACCACTGGGAAGGGCCTGGCTCCACCTTCTCTGTTCACCAGTGACAGGCACTGAGGAGATCCCCCTGAGCCTTCTCCTCCCCAGCTCAGACCCTCCAGCATCCCCTGGCCCTGGGCTGGACCTGCCCCAGTTCATTCGGGGCTCTGCTGTACTGGGAGCTTGTCACTGATCCCAGCACTGCAGATCTTCCTCCTCAGGGCTGCTGATGCCTTAAATTTCATCTTTCATATTTTTCAGATTCCATACTGCACTGGTACAGAACTCTGAGCTC